>NW_024704751.1:10558391-10849187 GCF_018977255.1 Callorhinchus milii | reverse complement strand
AGATACACAAAGCCAGTCGCTAGTAAACGGACTTTGAGACCCCGCTTCAAAGCAGCCCTGACACAAACCAACTCTTGGCCCTAAAGCTACCCAACTCACTCTGACACAAACCAACTCTCAGCCTCGAATCAACTCACTCAACATAAACTGAACCCTCAAACAACGCTGACAGGAACTGAATCTCAGCAGATACACAAAGCCAGTCGCTAGTAAACGGACTTTGAGACCCCGCTTCAAAGCAGCCCTGACAGAAACCAACTCTTGGCCCTGAAGCTACCCAACTCGAGCAACTCTGACACAAACCAACCCTTGGCCTTGAATCAACTCAACTAATTAAACCCTCAAACTACACTGACAGAAAGCAACTCAAAACTATACTTCAACAATCTTCAAACATCAGCTCTTAACTTCACTGTATCACCCACTTGCAAACATATTCCCTCTAATCAGAAGAAACTGATAATATCAAATCTGATTATACATCTAATCTTACACCATCTGATTGACAACTTCTCATTTGAACCTACAATGTAAACCAGAGTGAAGGCTCATATGTGTTCAGATGTCAGACATCCTGCATGAAGTCCACATAGTTTTGCCAAACCTCTGGAGTATGGAAAGGTGCAAGAGAAAAAGAGTGCAACAGCTTTAGTTGCCACCGTAAGGTTTCCACTATTACACTTACCTTCCATGAGTCCTACGTTGATAAAGAAAAGAAGGACACAAATATCATAAGGTTTCCACAAATCTGCACTTACCGTATAGTCCAAATGCACAACCAGCCCGATCCAAGCTCTGCTGTAAATAAATTGG
This sequence comes from Callorhinchus milii, assembly GCF_018977255.1. NCBI lineage: Eukaryota > Metazoa > Chordata > Chondrichthyes > Chimaeriformes > Callorhinchidae > Callorhinchus > Callorhinchus milii. Next base: position 10,848,374 of record NW_024704751.1, on the reverse strand, counting down.
TTGTGTACCTACACTGAACCATCCCTGACACTGACCAACTCCCAACAAATACACTGAACCAATCTCAACATGAACTACATCGATTACTACACAGAGGATTCTCTGACAAACTAACTCAGCAACACAAAGCCAGTCCCGTCTCACAACACCTCCACTTCACTAAACCAGCCCCAACACTGACCAACTCCCCTGAGTTTCACTGATCAAATCCACAGTAATTCATTCTCAACAATTCTACTAATCCAACCTTGGCCCCACTCACTCAACTACACTGTAACTGCACTGAACCTGCCCTGACACAAACCAACTCTCAAACACCCTCTCAACTAAACCCAACTCTCAACTATACTAAGGAAATACCGACAGAAACCAACTCAACAAGTGGACTGACTGACCCTGACAAACCCAACTCTGAACCAATCTCAGCATAAACTGACTCAACAACTACACTAAACCAGTCTGAACAGAACCTGACTCGTGGCAGCCACACTGACCCAGACCCGGCAGCAACTGACTCTCGGCAGCTACACTTTGCAGGTTACTAGCAAACCAGCCGTGCAAACTGCTCCGACCCAGCCCTGGCAGCGACTGACCCGAGGCAACTGCACTGAGCCAGGCCTGAAAGACTCTAACCCTCAACAACTGCACTCGACCGGCCTTGACAGACAGTCACTGACTCGACACCTGCCCTGAACCAAATCATACACAAACTGATGCTCCCCAACACAAACCAACTCACAGCCACTGAACCCAACCAACCTCGACAAAGATACTGAGGAAATAAACCAACCTTCACACAGAGACTCTATATTACGCAACACACAAATTCCATCTGATCTCAGATCAAACTCTTGTAATAGATGTTATCAAATCAAACCTTACACCATCCAACTACAATGTCTGACTTCAATCTCTGCGATTCATACAATCTGTATGAATTAATTCTACCCTCAACCCAAACTGTCACCTCACCATATTAACTCAGCAACATCCACCCATCTTGTCACTCTCAAAACCCAGTCTTTGTTGCTAACAACTTCTAATCTCAACCTCGAGTGTGAACCAGAGTTTGGCTCACATGTCAAACATCCAGCATGATGTCCACAGTGTTACCAAACCTCTGGAGTGTGGAAAGGTGCAAGAGAGAGAGTGTAATAGCTTTAGTTGCCAACTGGGTTTTCTGCTATTGCACTTACCTTATCTACCACGAATTCCAACTTGCTGGAAAGAAAGAGGATACAAATACAGTAAGGTTTCCACAAAAGCACACTTACCGTATAGTCCAAATGCACAACCAGCCCGATCCAAGCTCTGCTGTAAATAAATTGGTTGTGTACCTACACTGAACCATCCCCGACACTGACCAACTCCCAACAAATACACTGAACCAATCTCAACATGAACTACATCAATTACTACACAGAGGATTCTCTGACAAACCAACTCAGCAACACAAAGCCAGTCCTGTCTCACAACACCTCAACTTCACTAAACCAGCCCCAACACTGACCAACTCTCCTGAGCTTCACTGGACAGAAATCCATTCTGAACAACTGTACTGAAGCCCTGACACAGATCAACTCTAGTAACCAACCCTGACACCAACTGACTCAAACTACACTGAACCTGCCCTGGCAAGCTAACTCAATCACCCTCTCAACTAAACCCAACTCTCAACTACACTAAGGAAACACTGACAGAAATCAACTCAACTGTACTAACTCACCCTGACAAACCCAACTCTCAACCAATCTCAGCATAATCCGACTCAACAACTACACTAAACCAGTCTGAACAGAACCCGACTCGTGGCAGCTACACTGACCCAGACCCGGCAGCGACTGACTCTCGGCAGCTACACATTGCCGGTTACTAGCAAACCAGCCGTGCAAACTGCTCCGACCCAGCCCTGGCAGCGACTGACCCGAGGCAACTGCACTGAGCCAGGCCTGAAAGACTCTAACCCTCAACAACTGCACTCGACCGCCCTCGACAGACAGTCCCTCAATCTACACCTGTCCTGAACCAACTCGCACACAAACTGATGCACCACAACCAGCCCCGACACAACCCAACTCTCAGCCACTAAACCCAACCAACCTTGACAGACACTGGCTCTGGGCAAATAAACCAACCTTCACACAAAGACTCTATATTACCCAACAACACACAAATTCCATGTGATCTCAGATCAAACTCTTGTAATAGATGTTATCAAATCAAACCTTACACCATCCAACTACAGTGTCTGACTTCAATCTCTGCGATTCATGCAATCTGTACCAATTAATTCTACCCTCAACCCAAACTGTCACCTCACCATATTAACTCAGCAACATCTCCCCACCTTGCTCCTCTCAAACCCCAGTCTTTGTTGCTAACGACTTCTAATCTCAACCTAGAGTGTGAACCAGAGTTTGGTTCACATGTCAAACATCCAGCATGATGTACACATAGTGTTACTAAACCTCTGGAGTGTTGAAAGGTGCAAGAGAGAGTGTAATAGCTTTAGTTGCTAACTGGGTTTTCCACTGTTACTTACATTTTTTACCACGAATTCCAACTTGCTGGAAAGAAAGAGGATACAAGTACAGTAAGGTTTCCACAAAACCACACTTACCGTATAGTCCAAATGCACAACCAGCCCGATCCAAGCTCTGCTGTAAATAAATTGGTTGTGTACCTACACTGAACCATCCCTGACAGTGACCAACTCCCATCAAATACACTGAACCAATCTCAACATGAACTACATCGATTACTACACAGAGGATTCTCTGACAAACTAACTCAGCAACACAAAGCCAGTCCCGTCTCACAACACCTCCACTTCACTAAACCAGCCCCAACACTGACCAACTCCCCTGAGTTTCACTGATCAAATCCACAGTAATTCATTCTCAACAATTCTACTAATCCAACCTTGGCCCCACTCACTCAACTACACTGTAACTGCACTGAACCTGCCCTGACACAAACCAACTCTCAAACACCCTCTCAACTAAACCCAACTCTCAACTATACTAAGGAAATACCGACAGAAACCAACTCAACAAGTGGACTGACTGACCCTGACAAACCCAACTCTGAACCAATCTCAGCATAAACTGACTCAACAACTACACTAAACCAGTCTGAACAGAACCTGACTCGTGGCAGCCACACTGACCCAGACCCGGCAGCAACTGACTCTCGGCAGCTACACTTTGCAGGTTACTAGCAAACCAGCCGTGCAAACTGCTCCGACCCAGCCCTGGCAGCGACTGACCCGAGGCAACTGCACTGAGCCAGGCCTGAAAGACTCTAACCCTCAACAACTGCACTCGACCGGCCTTGACAGACAGTCACTGACTCGACACCTGCCCTGAACCAAATCATACACAAACTGATGCTCCCCAACACAAACCAACTCACAGCCACTGAACCCAACCAACCTCGACAAAGATACTGAGGAAATAAACCAACCTTCACACAGAGACTCTATATTACGCAACACACAAATTCCATCTGATCTCAGATCAAACTCTTGTAATAGATGTTATCAAATCAAACCTTACACCATCCAACTACAATGTCTGACTTCAATCTCTGCGATTCATACAATCTGTATGAATTAATTCTACCCTCAACCCAAACTGTCACCTCACCATATTAACTCAGCAACATCCACCCATCTTGTCACTCTCAAAACCCAGTCTTTGTTGCTAACAACTTCTAATCTCAACCTCGAGTGTGAACCAGAGTTTGGCTCACATGTCAAACATCCAGCATGATGTCCACAGTGTTACCAAACCTCTGGAGTGTGGAAAGGTGCAAGAGAGAGAGTGTAATAGCTTTAGTTGCCAACTGGGTTTTCTGCTATTGCACTTACCTTATCTACCACGAATTCCAACTTGCTGGAAAGAAAGAGGATACAAATACAGTAAGGTTTCCACAAAAGCACACTTACCGTATAGTCCAAATGCACAACCAGCCCGATCCAAGCTCTGCTGTAAATAAATTGGTTGTGTACCTACACTGAACCATCCCCGACACTGACCAACTCCCAACAAATACACTGAACCAATCTCAACATGAACTACATCAATTACTACACAGAGGATTCTCTGACAAACCAACTCAGCAACACAAAGCCAGTCCTGTCTCACAACACCTCAACTTCACTAAACCAGCCCCAACACTGACCAACTCTCCTGAGCTTCACTGGACAGAAATCCATTCTGAACAACTGTACTGAAGCCCTGACACAGATCAACTCTAGTAACCAACCCTGACACCAACTGACTCAAACTACACTGAACCTGCCCTGGCAAGCTAACTCAATCACCCTCTCAACTAAACCCAACTCTCAACTACACTAAGGAAACACTGACAGAAATCAACTCAACTGTACTAACTCACCCTGACAAACCCAACTCTCAACCAATCTCAGCATAATCCGACTCAACAACTACACTAAACCAGTCTGAACAGAACCCGACTCGTGGCAGCTACACTGACCCAGACCCGGCAGCGACTGACTCTCGGCAGCTACACATTGCCGGTTACTAGCAAACCAGCCGTGCAAACTGCTCCGACCCAGCCCTGGCAGCGACTGACCCGAGGCAACTGCACTGAGCCAGGCCTGAAAGACTCTAACCCTCAACAACTGCACTCGACCGCCCTCGACAGACAGTCCCTCAATCTACACCTGTCCTGAACCAACTCGCACACAAACTGATGCGCCACAACCAGCCCCGACACAACCCAACTCTCAGCCACTAAACCCAACCAACCTTGACAGACACTGGCTCTGGGCAAATAAACCAACCTTCACACAAAGACTCTATATTACCCAACAACACACAAATTCCATGTGATCTCAGATCAAACTCTTGTAATAGATGTTATCAAATCAAACCTTACACCATCCAACTACAGTGTCTGACTTCAATCTCTGCGATTCATGCAATCTGTACCAATTAATTCTACCCTCAACCCAAACTGTCACCTCACCATATTAACTCAGCAACATCTCCCCACCTTGCTCCTCTCAAACCCCAGTCTTTGTACTAACGACTTCTAATCTCAACCTCCAGTGTGAACCAGAGTTGGTTCACATGGGTTCATAACATCCAGCATGAAGTCCACATAGTGTCAACAAACCTCTGGTGTGGAAATGTGCAAGAGAGAAGGCGTGTAATAGCTTTAGTTGCCAACTTAGTTTTCCACTGTTACTTACATTTTTACCATGAATTCCAACTTGCTGGAAAGAAAGGATACAAATACAGTAAGGTTTCCACAAAACCACACTTACCATATAGTCCAAATGCACAACCAGCCCAATCCAAGCTCTGCTGTAAATAAATTGGTTGTGTACCTACACTGAACCATCCCCGACACTGACCAACTCCCATCAAATACAATTTCAACATGAACTACATCAATAACACAGAGGATTCTCTGACAAATCAACTCAGCAACACAAAGGCAATCCTGTCTCACAACACCTCCACTTCACTAAACTAGCCCTGACACTGACCAACTCCCCTGAGCTTCACTGATCAAATCCAGAAATTCATTCTCGACAATTCTACTAAGCCAACCTTGGCTCTACTAACTCAACTACACTGTGTAACTGCACTGAACCCGCCCTGACACAAGCCAACTCTCAAACACCCTCTCAACTAAACCCAACTCTCAACTACACTCAGGAAACACTGACAGAAACCAACTCAACTGGACTGACTCACCCAACTCTGACCCAATCTCAGCATAAACTGACTCAACTACACTAAACCAGTCTGACCAGAACCTGACTCATGGCAGCCACACTGACCCAGACCCGGCAGCGCTGACTCTCGGCAGCTACACATTGCAGGTACTAGCAAACCAGCCGTGCAAACTGCTCCGACCCAGCCCTGGCAGCGACTGACCCGTTACAACTGCACTGAGCCAGGCCTGAAAGACTCTAACCCTCAACAACTGCACTCGATAGACAGTAACTGACTCGAACCTGCCCTGACCAATCAACACAAACTGATGCTCCAGAACCAGCCCCGACACAAACCGTCTCTCAGCCACTAAACCCAATCTCGCCAGAGATTGGCTCTGGGTAAATAAACGAACCTTCACACAGAGACTCTATATTACCCTGACAGAAACTATTACAAACAAGTTCACTCTGATCTCAGATCAAACTCTTGTAATAGATGTTAGCAAATCTAACCTTACACCATCTAACTACAGTGTCCAACATCAATCCCTGTGATACATACAATCTGTATCAATTAATTCTACCCTCAACCCAAAATGTGACCTCACCACATTAACCGAGAAACAACTTCTTGTCCTGTCCCTCAAACCCTGGTCTCTGTTACTCACAACTTCTAATCTCAACCTCCAGTGTGAACCAGAGTTTGGCTCATATGTGTTTGGATGTCAGACATCCTGCATGATGTCCACATAGTGTTGCCAAACCTCTGAAGTGTGGAAAGGTGTGAGAGAGAAAGAAATACAACCTTTGCCATCATCACAGAGTTCCCACTTGTACAGACTTACCTAATCCTCCAGAAGTCCCAAGGAGCTAGAGAGAGAAACAGGGGACTTAGCCATCATTAAGGTTAGAACTTTACTTACCACATAGTCCAAAGTAGTACAACACATCTGTCAGACACTGCTGTAAATTATGAGGCTCTTTACCTACATTGAACCAGCCCCACACTAACCAACTCATAACACTGAACAACCAACTCTACACTGAACCAATCTCAGGATAAAATGCATCAATAACAGGATCTCTGACATACACTAACTCTCACAACCTGCTCGCAGATACTGACCTTTGCACATATCTTACTCTGGGTGAGAATTACATGTTGTTTAAGTGCACTCTGGTAGAAGAGATCTTTCGCTTCTCAATTTTGCAGGTTGTGAGGCAGTAGCCAATAGAGTAACATTTCCCCAAACTGAAACCTCTTGCCAGTTCCTGAAATTCAGAGTTTGTATAATTAGTAAGGTTAAGTCAAGTGTCAGTGAAAACTCCAAACCTCAACAACTCTGGTTCATCTCCACCTCCTCCCTTTTATACCTCAAATGTGCCCAAGATTTTTTTTTACCCATTCAGTCTTGAGCACCTGGGACACCTCTTGGTGATCCCAAATATTCACCCCATCTTTTTAGTCCGTCACTACCTCACAACCTGCACTGAACTAACTCAGACACAAACTATTGATCGAAACTGCTCCAAACCATCCCCGGCACAAACTGACTCTCAGCCATTCAACTGAACCAAGCTCACCTGTAAATAAATTAGTTGTGCCCCTGCACTGAACCAGCCCTGACACTGACCAAATCTCATCAAATACACTGAACCAATCTCAACAAGAACTGCCTCGATAACTACATGAAGGATTCTGACAAACTAACTCAGCAACACAAAGCCAGTCCCATCTCACAACACCTCAACTTCACTAAACCAGCCCCAATACAAACCAACTTGTGAACTTCACTGATCAAATCCACAGAAATTCATTCTCAACAATTCTACTAAACCAACCCTAGCCCCACTCATTAAATTACACTGCAACTGCACTGAAGCTGCCCTGACACAAGCGAACTCTCAAACACTCTCAACTAAACCAACTTTCAACTACATTAAGAAACCAACTCTCAACATCTGGACTGAACTCACCCTGACAAACCCAACTCTAAACTAATCTCAGCATAAACTCACTCCACAATTACACTAAACCAGTCTGGACAGAACCTGACTCGTGGCAGCTACACTGACCCAAACCCGGCAGCGACTGACTCTCGGCAGCTACACGTTGCCGGTCACTAGCAAACCAACCGTGCAAACTGCTCCAACCCAGCCCTGGCAGCGACTGACCCGAGGCAACTGCACTGAGCCAGGCCTGAAAGACTCTAACCCTCAACTGGCCTCGACAGACAGTCACTTGCCCTGAACCAACTCGCACACAAACTGATGCTCCACAACCAGCCCCAAAACAAACTGACTCTCAGCCACTAAACCCAACCAACCTTGACAGACACTGGCTCTGGGCAAATAAGCCAACCTCCGCACAGTGACTCTATATTACCCAACAACACAAATTCACTCTGAACTCAGATCAAACTATTGTAATAGATGTTATCAAATCTAATACCATCTAACTATAGTGTCAGACTTCAATCTCTGCGATTCATGCAATCTGTACCAATTAATTCTACTCTGGATCCAAAATGTCACCGCACCACATTAACCCAGCAACATCTGCCCATCCTGTCCCTCTCAAACCCTAGTCTGTTATTAACTACTTCTAATCTCACCCTTCAGTGTGAACCAGAGATTGGCTCATATGTGTTCCGATGACAGACATCCTGCAGCATGGTGTCCACATCGTGTTGCCAAACCTCTGGAGTGTGGAAAGGTGCAAGAGAGAAAGATACAACCTTTGCCATCATCACTGGGTTGGTTTGCACAAGTACAGACTTACCTTATCCTCCACGTATCCCAAGGAGCTAGAGACAGAGAGAAACAGGGCATGAGCTTCAGTTGTCCCCCTAAGGTTTCCAGGAATCTTCACTTACCATGTAGTCCAACGTAGTGCAACACATCCAAGTCAGACACCGCTCTAAACTAATAGAGTGTTTACCTATATTGAATCAGCCCGAACACAAACCAACTCTACACTGAACCAATCTCGGGATAAAAAGTATCAACAACAGTAACTGACATACACTAACTCTCTACAACTGCCCTGAACCACCCTTGACAGACACCGACTCCACACCCTGTCACGGTATCTTATCACTGGCTGAGAATTACATGCTGTTTAAGTGCACTCTTGAAGGAGACATCCTTCTCTTCACAATTTTGCAGGTTGTGAGGCAGCAACCAATAGAGTAACCTTACCCCAAACTTAAATATTTTACAAGTTCCTGAAATTCAGAGTTTGTACAATTAGTAATGTTAGTCAAGTGTCAGTGAAAACTCCAAACCTCAACAATTCTGGTTCATCTCCACCTCCTCCCTTTTATATCTCAAATGTGCCCAAGACACGTTTCTACCAAATTAATCCCGAGCACTTGGGACCCCTCACTATGATCTCAAACATTCACCCTATTTTGATTAGCCGTTTACAACCTCACAACCTGCACTGAACCAACTCGGACACAAACTAATGATCAACAACTGCTCCAAACTATCCCTGGCATAAACTGACTCTCAACCAGTAAACTGAACCAACTTGGACAGACACTGGCTCTGGGCAAACAAAACCAACCTTCAGCTACTCTATATTACCCAAGATCAAGCAAATTTACTGTTTCTTCAGAAGATTATAACAGATACCATCAAATCTGATCTTATACCATCTAACAGTGTCTAACCTCAATCTCTGTTATTCCTACACTCTGGGTCGATGAATTAAACCCTTGACCCAAGCTGTGAGCTCAACACATTAATCCAGCAACATCTCTTCCATCCTGTCACTCTCAAACCCCAGTCTCTGTTACTAACGACTTCTAATCTCAACCTCTAGTGTGAGCCAGAGTTAATGCTCATATGTGTTTGGATGTCAGACATCCTGCATGAAGTCCACGTAGTGTTGCTAAAGCTCTGGAGTGTGGAAAGGTGCAAAAAAAGGCTTATACAACTTTTGCTGTCTTCGGAGTGTTCCCACTAGTATAGACTTACCTTATTTATCCTCCACGAATCCCAAGGTGCTAGAGAGCGAGAGAAACAGGGCGTGAGCTGCAGTCGTCAGCGTTTGGCTCCCATTAGTACAGACTTGGCTTCGGGTGACAATAATAATAGTAGTCCTTGCATTTGATATAGCGTTTTTCACATCTTCGTCATCTCAAAGCGCTTCACAGAATAGACCGTAAAATGAATTGACCATATATTTGTGGGCAAAGCGCAGCAGCCAACTGCACACAGCAGCGTCCCACAAACAGTCGTGGATTGAAAATGATCATTTATTATTGTTTTGTTTTTTGGAGGGATTATTATTAGGCATGTGGAGTAAGGAAACTTGCCCAAGGTTTCACCCTGTCTGGGATTGAACCCAGATGTCTCGCTTGCAAGGCGAATGCCACTGAGCTACAGGACTCGACCAAACAACTGAGCTCAGCCCATTAACCACTTACATCTCCACAATTTTCAGCTGCATCTCATCTCTAAACAATTCCTAGTTGGACATCTTTGACCAAAATCTAGATGATGGTTTAAAGACTAACACTACAAAATAATTCTATACAGTGATTCTGTCATCGCCATCTCTGAGACGAGTTACACAATACAAAGAAAAGTGGGACATGTCAAGAGATGTTCACATTAAACCAAGATGGATGGCAACAAGGTCTCCAAAGTTCATTGATGTATGAATACCGAGTGCTCATCTTGTATGAACAAGCATTAGACCAGCGTTCAAAAGCAACACAAACCTGCACTGGCTCCAGGACAACCTCTGACTGAAGCAGAAACAGAACTAAATACTGAGAGAAGTGCAAAGGTTAGAAAACCAAAAGTGATTACTAACTGAGTTGCTCCAGAAAGAGAAACAGTTTAAGAAAATAAACACAAAAAAAGCAAGAAAAAGACTATTGGGTATATGGGCAAGTGAGGACAGTTACCCTAATAAGTGTCTGTGACAAATACACATGGTATAAAAATGAAACAAGTTAGGAATACAAATTTAGCTTAAAGCATCTGATATAGTAGCCATTACAGAGACCTGGCTACAAGTTGGACATTACTGGGAGCTAAAATTCCAGGCTGTAAGATCTTCAGAAAGGATAGGGAAATTGGGAAAGGAGGGGAGCAATATGGATAACATTCAAGTATAACAGTAAATAGAAAGGACTTTAGTAAAGGTGATCAGGCCAGAGAAACACTATGGGTAGAATTAAGGAACAGCAAAGGAGGGAAGACTCTGGTGGGAGTTGTCTACAGACTCCAGATAGAAACAAAGTAGCAATTTTTTGAGACATATTATACAATAAAAGGAGAAGCCAAACTGGCCAAGAGTTGCTCACAATTGACATGGAGAGCAGGTGGACAGTGGTAATGTCTCTGAAGCTCACAGGGCTGACAACACCCAAGGTTTAGACAACTTTCGTTCACAAACATTACTGACAATTTACAGCCCACCAGAAGGTTCTCACAAATACAGACTTACCTGACATAGTCCATAGAGACCAGCCTGAGCCAAGCTCCACCACACACAAACTGACCATTTCACTGCTCTGAACCACAAGCCTCCAACAACTCATCTGCTCTCTTCTAGGCTGATGAAGTGACTCCTTCCTCCAATTGTTTGACTGAGCTCAGCCTCTGGGTTAAATACCCAAAGGTTCAGGTTTGACATGTGGCCAATGAGCGAATCACATTCCTCACGAGGTCCAGTTGAAGGGAACGTCCTCCCTTCACAGCTGCAAACAGTCAGTATCATCACATTGGCTGTTGGCTATTGGCTGGTTCAGAGAATTCACAGGGTTGATATTCATTACTTTACAGCATTCACACTTTCCTAGAATTTCCTACTGAATGCTTCAGAGCCACTATCAAACACACCATCAAATCAGATCACAAACACTAATAGGTGTGAGAGAGGAGAAAGATTGCAATAGAGAGAAGGTGTGATAGAGAGGAGAAAGTTTGTGATAGAGAAAAGGAGAGAAACTGTGATAGAGAGGTGAAAGATTATGATCGAGAGAAGGAGAAATATTCTGATAGAAAGTGTGAAAGAGAGGAGAAAGATTGCGATAGAGAGAGGAGCCCCTCGAGCTCTTGGAGCCCCTCGAGCTCTTGGAGCCCCTGGAGGTCAGACATCCTGCATGATGTCCACATAGTGTTGCCAAACCTCTGGAGTTTGGACAGGTGTGAGTGAGAAAGAGAGATACCACCTTCGCAATCATCGCAGGGTTCCCACAGGTACAGACTCACCGCAAACTCCAATAGTCCCAAGGAGCTGGAGAGAGAGAGAGAGAAAAACAGGGTGTGAGCTTTAGTCGTCCGTGTTTGGTTCCCATTTGTACAGACTTGGCTTTGGGTGACAACTGGAATGATGTTGTTCATAGACCTGCATTGGCTCCAGGACAAGCTTGAAATAGTTAAAGAAATCCCAGCAAAGCAACACATTTACAGGAGCCTCACAAAACCTGGAATAATAACAGTGCAGACAGAGAGTGTTTCTGCTATCACACTAACCTTACCTCCCACAAATCCCAAGTTGTTGGAAAGAAAGAGGACACAAATATCCTAAGGTTTCCGCAAATTCACACTTGCCCTATAGTCCAAAGTATTTCAACAAGTCTGATCCAAGCTCACCTGTAAATAAATTAGTTGTGCCCCTGCACTGAACCAGCCCTGACACTGACCAAATCTCATCAAATACACTGAACCAATCTCAACAAGAACTGCCTCGATAACTACATGAAGGATTCTGACAAACTAACTCAGCAACACAAAGCCAGTCCCATCTCACAACACCTCAACTTCACTAAACCAGCCCCAATACAAACCAACTTGTGAACTTCACTGATCAAATCCACAGAAATTCATTCTCAACAATTCTACTAAACCAACCCTAGCCCCACTCATTAAATTACACTGCAACTGCACTGAAGCTGCCCTGACACAAGCGAACTCTCAAACACTCTCAACTAAACCAACTTTCAACTACATTAAGAAACCAACTCTCAACATCTGGACTGAACTCACCCTGACAAACCCAACTCTAAACTAATCTCAGCATAAACTCACTCCACAATTACACTAAACCAGTCTGGACAGAACCTGACTCGTGGCAGCTGCACTGACCCAAACCCAGCAGCGACTGACTCTCGGCAGCTACACGTTGCCGGTCACTAGCAAACCAGCCGTGCAAACTGCTCCAACCCAGCCCTGGCAGCGACTGACCCGAGGCAACTGCACTGAGCCAGGCCTGAAAGACACTAACCCTCAACCGGCCTCGACAGACAGTCACTTGCCCTGAACCAACTCGCACACAAACTAATGCTCCACAACCAGCCCCAACACAAACTGACTCTCAGCCACTAAACCCAACCGACCTTGACAGACACTGGCTCTGGGCAAATAAGCCAACCTCCACACAGTGACTCTATATTACCCAACAACACAAATTCACTCTGAACTCAGATCAAACTATTGTAATAGATGTTATCAAATCTAATACCATCTAACTATAGTGTCAGACTTCAATCTCTGCGATTCATGCAATCTGTACCAATTAATTCTACTCTGGATCCAAAATGTCACCGCACCACATTAACCCAGCAACATCTGCCCATCCTGTCCCTCTCAAACCCTGGTCTCTGTTACTAACTACTTCTAATCTCACCCTCCAGTGTGATCCAGAGATTGGCTCATATGTGTTCAGATGACAGACATCCTCCATGATGTCCACATGGTGCTCCCAAACCTCTGGAGTGTGGACAGGTGTAAGAGAGAAAGCGATACAACTTTTGCCATCATCACTGGGTTGGTTCGCACAAGTACAGACTTACCTTATCCTCCACGAGTCCCAAGGAGCTAGAGAGAGAGAGAGAAACAGGGCATGAACTTCAGTCGTCCCCCTAAGGTTTCCAGGAATCTTCACTTACCATGTAGTCCAACGTAGTGCAACACATCCAAGTCAGACACCGTTCTAAACTAATAGGCTGTTTACCTATATTGAATCAGCCCCAACACAAACCAACTCCACACTGAACCAATCTCAGGAGCCAGCCCCAGCAACCCCGGGTGTTGTGTGTGGGGGGCAGTGCTGTGTACAGGGTGGGAGGGGAGCCGTTTGTATGTGTGTGTGGGGAGTGCTGTATGGGGTGGCGGGTCTATGTGCTGAGGGGAAGCTATGTGTGTGTCGGGGGGGGCAGGGTATGTGGGGCGTCTGTGTGTATGGGGGAGGAGGGGCTGTGTGTGTCTGGGCAGGGTGCTATGTGTGGGGGGAGGTGCTGTGTGTGGGAGGGGAGCTGTGTATGTGTATGTATTGGTGGGGGGGGCTGTGTGTGTGTGGGGGGGTTTGTGAGTGGCAGTGGGTGGTGTGTATGGGGGGAGGTGTTGTGCGTGGGGTGGGAAGGGAGCTGTGTGTATGTGTGTGTTGGGGGAGGACGCCTGTGTGTGTGTGGGGGGGGGATTGTGTTTGTGTGGGGTTGGGGGCTGTGAGTGTCTGTGGGGGGAGGGGGGGCTGTATGTATGTGGGGGTTAAGAACATAAGAACTGGGAGCAGGAGTAGGCCATTCGCCCTCGAGCCTGTGCCCCGCCATTCGATAAGATCATGGCTGATCTTCTGACCTAACTCTAATTACCTGCCCTATCCCCATATCCCCTAATCCCTCTCTTTTTTAAAAAATCTATCAGTCTCAGCCTTGAAAATGTTCAAGGACTGACTGAGCATCGACAGCCTTCTGGGGGAGTGAATTCCATAAATTCACTACCTTCTGAGTGAAGAAATGTTTCCTCAACTCTGTTCTAAAAGGCTGACCTTTAATTTTAAGACTGTGACCCCTGGTTATAGATACTCCTACCAGGGAAACAGTCCCTCAGTGTCTACTTTATCAGCCCTTTAAGAATCTTATACGTTTCAATAAGATCTCCCCTAATTCTTCTGTACTCTATAGAGAATACAGCCCCAGTTTATTCAGCCTATTCTCATAGGTCAGTCCCCTCATCCCAGGAACTGACCAAGTGAATCTACGCTGCACCCCCTCGAGGGCAAATATGTCCTTTTTTAAATAAGGAGACCAAAACTGCACACAATACTCTCGGTGCGGTCTCACCAGGGCCCTATACAGTTGCAGCAAGACTTCCCTACTCTTGTAATCTAAACCTTTTGCAATGAACGCTAACATGCCGTTCGCCTTCTTAGTTGCTGCTGCACCTGCAAACTAACTTTTTGAGACTGGTGTACAAGGACACCCAAATCCCTCTGAACACTAACACTATCTAATCTCTCCCCCTCTAGAAAATAATCTGTTTTTCTATTTTTTCTACCGAGGTGAATAACTTCACACTTCCCCACATTAAATTCCATCTGCCACCTACTCGCCCACTCCCCTCTCCTATCTATATCCGTTGCAATCTTTTTGCATCATCCTCAGAGCTCACTCTCCCACCGAGTTCAGTGTCATCCGCGAATTTAGATACGTTACATTCAATGTCCTCGTCTAGATCATTGATGTAAATTGTCAATAGCTGAGGCCCAGCACTGATCCTTGTGACACTCCACTAGTCACATTCTGCCAATTCGAGAATGACCCGGTTATCCCTACTCTCTGTTTTCTACCCGTTGGCCACTCTTCAATCCATGCTAATATGTTCCCATTAATCCCATGGGCCTTAACCTTCTGCAATCGCCTTTTGTGTGGCACTTTGTCAAATGCCTTTTTAAAATCTAAATATACTACATCTACTGGTTCACCCCCATCTAACCTGCTAGATACATATATCAATAAACTCTAAAAGATTAGTTAAGCATGACTTCCCTTTTGTAAAGCCATGTTGACTCTGCCTAATCTTGTTATGGTCTTCCAGGAATCCCATAACAACATCCTTAATTAAGGACTCAAGAATTTTCCCTACCACTGAAGTCAGACTAACTTGTCTATAGTTCACCATCTTTTCTCTCCCACCCTTCTTAAATAGTGGTGTCACGTTTGCAATCTTCCAATCAATGGGAACCATTCCGCAATCCAGAGAATTTTGGAAGATAAAAGACAAGCCATCCACTATCTCAGTAGCCACCTCTTTTAAAACCCGAGGATGTAGGCCATCAGGTCCAGGAGATTTATCAGTTTTAAGACTGACAATTTACCTAAAACCATTTCTTTACTAATATTAATTCCTCCAAGTTGCTCGCTAACATTTTCTTCTCCGTTCCTCTCTATTCTTGGTAGGTTTTCAGTGTCTTCTAAGGTGAAGACAGTGGCAAAGTACTTGTTTAATGACTCTGCCATGTCTGTATCCCCAACTATAATTCCCCCGTCTCTGCCTGTAGCGGACCCACATTTACCCTTGACAGCTTCTTCCTCTTTATATATTTATAAAAACTCTTGCAGTCTGTCTTTATGTTCCTCGCTGGTTTGCCCTCATATTCCATTTTCTCCCTTTTAATCACTTTTTTGGTTCTCCTTTGTTGAGAACCCGAGTTCTCCCAATCCTTGGGTTTCCTACTCATCTTAGCTGTTTTATAGGCTTCTTCCTTTAACTTTATAATTTCCCTAACTGCTTTAGTTAGCCGCGGTTGGGCCACGTTTCCCGTGGCATTCTTATTCCTTAAAGGAATACATGCTCGCTGGGAATTTTGCACTGACTCCTTAAACATCTGCCATTGCTGGTCTACTGTCAAATCCTTAAGTCTAATTTCCCAGTTTATTTTGGCTAAATCCTCTCTCATACCCGCAAAATTGGCTCTACTTAAGTTTAAAACCTTTGCTTCGGACTTAACTATTTCTCTCTCTAACTTAATGCTAAATTCCATCATATTATGATAACTTTGCCCTATGGGAGCCTTAACTTCCAGTTTGCTGATCAGCCCTGCTTCATTGCACAAAACAAGGTCTAATATAATAATAATAATCCTTGCATTTGATATAGCGCTTTTCACGTCGGGAGGACGTCCCAAAGCGCTTCACAGAACACACTGTAAAGTGAACTGACTGTATATTTGTGGACGAACGCGGCAGCCAATTGCGCACAGCAATGTCCCACAAACAGTCGTAGATTGAAAATGACCAATTTATTATTGTTTTTTGGTTTTGGAGGGAATATTATTAGGCTCTGTGTGGAGTAAGGAAACTTGCCCAAGGTTTCGCCCTGATTGGCTCCTCAGCACACTGATCAAGATAATTATCCCTAACACATTCTATAAACTCTTCCTCTATCATACTTTTTCCAATTTGGTTGTCCCAATCTATGTGCAGATTAATCACCCACAATTAATGATTTTCCTTTACTCTATGCTCTGCTAATTTCCTGATTTATACCTTGAGAGATACTGTGACTGCTGTTCGGGGGTCTATAAACTACTCCCACTGGAGTTTTCTGCCCCTTGTTGTTACCTAATTCTACCCATACTGACTCCACTTCCTGCTTTTCTGATTTAAATTTTTCCTCTCTACTGTTTTTATCTACTGGGTTGGGGTTCTGTTTGTGGGGGGGTCTGTGTGTGGGGGTGGTGGTCTGTGTGTATGTGTGTGTCTGTGTGGGGGGGCTGTACATGTGTGGGGGCTGTACATGTGTGTGTGTGAGGTCTGTGTGTGTGGGTGAGGTCTGTGTGTGTGTGGGGGGGGCTGTGCATGTGAGTGGGGCGGTTTACAACCCACATGCCCAATACACCTTCGCTCCTGCCTTTAAGAGGGTGACGACCTCGCTTTAATTCCAAAATACGGTCTACAGACTGAAATCCTGCCCTCGTCAACAGCCCCGCCCTCACAAGTCCGGATCCCGCCCACCCCGCGTCACCAGCCCCGCCCCTTAGGTGTCACAAGTCCCGACCACGCCCACCCAGTCACTAGACCCGCCCCTCACGTGTCACAAGTCCCGGTCCCGCCTACCCCAGTCATTAGCCCCGCCCCTCACGTGTCACATGTCCCGGTCCCGCCTAACCCGGTCACTAGCCCCGCCCCTCACGTGTCACAAGTCCCGGTCCCGCCTACCCCAGTCATTAGCCCCGCCTCTCACGTGTCACAAGACCCGGTCCCGCCCACCCCAGTCACTAGCCCCGCCCCCACGTAACACAAGTTCGGTCCCGCCCACCCCAGTCACTAGCCCCGCCCCTCACGTGTCACAAGTCCCGATCCCGCCCACCCCGCGTCACCAGCCCCGCCTCTCACGTGTCACGAGTCCCCATCCCGCCCAACCCGCGTCACCAGCCCCGCCCTCACGTGTCACAAGTCCCGATCCCGCCCACCCGGCAAAAGCCCCGCCCCTCCCGTATCACCAGCTCCGCCCCTCACGTGTCACAGGTCCCGATCCCGCCCACCCCAGTCACCTGCCCCGCCCCTCACGTGTCACAAGTACCGGTCCCGCCTACCCATCACTAGCCCCGCCCCTCGCGTGTCACATGTCCCGGTCCCGCGCACCCCAGTTACTAGCCCCGCCCCTCACGTGTCACAAGTCCCGGTCCCGCCCACCTCAGTCACTAACCCCGCCCCTAACGTGTCACAAGTCACGGCCCCGCCCACCCCAGTCACTAGCCCCGCCCCTCACGTGTCACAAGTCCCGGTTCCGCCCACTCCAGTCACTAACCCCGCCCCTAACGCGTCACAAGTCACGGCCCCGCCCACCCCAGTCACTAGCCCCGCCCCTAACGTGTCACAAGTCTCGGCCCCGCCCACCTGTCACTAGCCCCGCCACCTCCGTCACTAGCCCCGCCCCTGTCTGGCTCCTGTTTGCAGCTGATTGAGTTTAATAAACTATTGCACTTTAAACCCGTTTCCCGCGTTGTTCCCGGAGAGCGGTTATTAGGGAATCCCAAAGTCAATGCCAAACCCCATGGATATGATTGGGATTAATGCAGAATTAGGAACATTTTGCACCGGTTTTCGGATTCAATTTACAGTGTTTCCTCTAATTTTTTTGACACAAATCAAAATTGTAAAAGAGTAATAATTTCCCACTGACGCGAGAGGTGATTTTTTTTTTAACCACGAAAAATAATATAAACGAAGATGTTTTATTATGATGTTTTTTCATAATAAAACCCCGGCCACCCCGAGCTGCCTCTTGGAGCCCCTGGAGCTCTTGATAGAGTGAGAGAAAGTGTGACAGATGGGAGAAAGAATGTGATGGAGAGAATGGTACAGACTTTCTGTTGATTCAAAAAGACTGTAGTGGCGTAATCAGCCTCAAGTTCAGAATCAATTCACTGGGATAGAAAATACCAGGATTATTATTATTTTATGTCATTAACGATTAATGAGGAGGCAGTTTCCAAGTGGTTTTCAGTGATGGTCAGCCAGACCAATATCACTGTCACTTTTCACATGTTACTTTTCTTAGGTTAAGTTTTGCCCACAAAATATACAAAATTATTATATTTGAGCTTCCTAAAACAGCTACTTTTTCCAGGAGGTTGATATTTTATTCACCCAGTATCTTGCCAGCTATTTCCGAATAGGCTTATTAACAGTCCCAGTTGCACCGACGATTATAGGAACTATATTTGTTTAGTTTGCCACATTCAATTTGTAGATCAATATAGTTCCTTTTTTTTACATTATATCCACTTGGGATAGCCATATCAACAATATACATGTATAATATACATGCTGCAAACTTGAGTACAGGCTGAAGTACTCATTCAATTCTTGCCATCTGTCAATTTGTGACCGCCCCTTTATCTGGCAACAGTTTCCCTCAAACTGGGTTACGGTTACCAATTAGGTTTAGGGTAACGTTTAGGGTTGGGGTTAGGATTAGGTTTTTTTTAAATTTTGGGGTGGTTTTACTCACCCCTAACCTGTACAATACAAAATATTGTACAGTACAAGATATTTGGAGCAAGACAATACAATCATAAGCCCGAAGAAAAGTTTAACAAAAAAAAACTCCAGCACATGGAATGCAAGACATTTAAAAAACCTAACCCTGAATCTAAACTCTAACCCTTGCTTTATCATCACAACATTAAACCTCAAACTATGTCTCTGTGTGATTCCAGGCCAGGTGGCCAGAGACTGCAGTGCAGGCTCAGTGAAACAAGTGGTCTTTATGTCATCCAATTTAAGGGAGGTCGAATGCTGCTGGTGTTTTGTGATATACAGGACATCATCAAGAGCACAGACATTTGGGGACAAGACTGGTCAACTTGCAAGTATGGATTTGGAGATATAGAAACTGACCATCGGTTGGGGAATAGGTACATTAACCAACTGACGCACCAGAGAAAATACAAGTTTCTGATTGTCATCACCATCGGTGAGTAAAGAGTTGCTGATTACCGTGACTTTGCTATTGACAACGAAGCTGGGCAGCTACAGTGGGAGATGGGTTGACATCAGGCTTTGCCATGCATGACAGCATGGTTTTTCCACCAAGGACTGGGAAAATGACCTGTCTAGCAGGAATTGCGCAACCGCTTTGGGCAGTGGCTGGTGGTACAACAACTGTACTTTGATCAGTCTGAATGTACAGAGTGACCATATAGGCTTCCACTCCCTGGGTAATGGATACTGCAAGAGCTTCACCATTCTGATCAAACCTCAAACCTAATGTGCTCAGGGACAAATGAGGAGTTCCAGCTCACTCCCCACTCAAGCACCCCCTGCCTCTGCTTGGCTGATTCTGGCCACCTGCTTGTCCCTCGTTCCCTCCACAGGCTCTTCTTTCAGCCACTATGCCCCGAAGCTCTGGAACTCTCTCCTCCCCAATTTCTCTGCCTTGCCCTCCATTCTCTTTTTTTAGATCATGACTGAGGACTGTGCTTATGGTTACCTCCCCATCTTGGCGTCAGGCTCCACCACTGTTAAGCACTCTGACATGCTGCCCCACATGAAGGGTGCGAGGGACGAGTAGGAGCCGGTGCCAGTCGAGCGGAGGCTCTAGGTGGTGGATTGGGGAGTGAGGAGGTTGGAGAGGGAGGGAGGTGCCAGGGAGTGAATGGATTTCAACACGAGAGTGAGGATCTTGAAGTCGATCCGTTCAGTGATGGGGAGCCAGTGGAGCCTGGGCCAGAACTGGTGAGATGTGGGTGCGGAGTTTGGTCTGGCTCAGTATATGGGTGGCAGAGTTCTAAATGAGCCGATCTTGTGAATGGTGAAGCTGGGAGACCAGCGAGGAGTGCATTGGAGGAATCCAAGGGGAAAGTGACAAATGCGTGCACAAGGGTTTCAGCTGAATTTGGGGTAAGGTACGGTTGGAGGTGGGCAATGTGGTGGAGGTGGAAGGCGGCGGCCTTGGTCAGGCGGATGTGGCAACACACAAACAGCGAAGTCTGCCAGCAACACATGATACTGCTTCCCTCACACCCCCTGACCCACGGTTGTACACTCTGATGAGGTTGAAGGGCAAGCAGAGAGGGCAAATCGGGGTGAGGTGTAAGGCAGTTTGCAGTAGCCATTCTATTCTAGATCTATTCTGTTATATTTGTGTAGAGCCTTTCACGTCGGAAGGATGTCATCCCAAGGCGCTGAACGGTCAGGGATTTGGACCTAGTAGGGGGTTGGGATCAGGAGGGGTGGAGGGCTGGGAGGATGGGGGTGGGGGGATGATCGAAGGCGCACTTGAAGTGGAATTTCTTGAGATTGGCCATAAAGGAGGCAACTGTGAACTTCACAGCCCAAAAGTAGTCCTCATGCTGTGAGACGGTTTGCTCTTTGTGGCCAGGTCAGGGTGGTGGGGACTGGAGCAGGAAGGGCTGGGAGTGGATGGGGATGCAACAAAAGCTGGCGGAGTCTCTCGCTGGGCAGCAACTCTGCTGGGGCGCAGGGAACTGCACCCAGTACATTTGCATTGGCATTTGAATAGCTGTCTCTCCTCTGGTAACCTGACACCGTGGCCGCTCCTGAATCTCGATGCTCTGGGCACGGAGATGAACAGCAGCTGCAGTGGTGATATGGCGGAGCAGGGCCTCAGCGCTTTGTTGGACTGGAGGCAGATCTACAGGAGAATGAAAGAACAAACTGAGAACATCACAGAGACAAAAGTGAACGATTTGCAGGATACGAGCAGAGCCCCGGGGAAGGTGTTTGAGCAGATAACAATGTCAAAGTGCCAGAACCTAACTGACGTAGAGCAAATCCAAATAGACAGTAAGTGCAGGGCCAGTGTGGGGGCCAGAGGAAGTGGTGAGCACTGTAAAACCTTGCCATGCAGAGACAGGTATCGCTACGTAACTTTGTCTGTTGGACTGCCGGTGGCTAACAGATGACATGGACCTTTCAGATAGAAAATGGAGTGCATAATAAATATCACAAACTGTGGGGAATATTACATTGTAAATTTGAGAGCTAATGGGTTGCTGTGCCTTCTACCTTCCAGCTGGGAAAGTGACTTCACACCAAGATTTTGCGGACATGTCAACATGTGAGAACCAGGACACTCTGATGGCAGGGGTAAGTGCCATTAGGGGACAGGCTGTGTGTCAGCGCACATGGTCGCAAGGATGGTCAGGTTCTATTATTGCAAATACACAGCTGGTTGGCCGTACGTTGTTATTTTCACTCTGAGAATAGATTAGGGTCTTCATCTGCTTGATAGAAGAGTTTATTGTTATTACATAGAAACATGCAGAGAGAGGTTTACTCTAGATCTAACCTGTGCTAAATCTTATCTGGGAGTGCTGGATGCAATAGTGCAGAGAAGTTTACTGTTTCTTAGTGAAGGGCAGAGGATGCCAAGTTGGAGTAAGGGAAGAATAAGGAATGAGGGGAGGCAGCAGAGGTCTTCCAGAGAGACTTTTCCTTTTGTTTTACAAAGAAAGCTTGATACAAAGAAAGCTTGGTATGAACATAGGCTGAATAAGTTGCAAAGAAATTGAAGTTCAAATACAATCCATTACATATTGGAAGTAAACATAGGAGTCATGTGTGCTCCATCGATGGGTAAAAATGTGTGAAGAGGGAAACTGAAAGAGATCTAAGGGTGCTTGCTAACTCAACAACAGCAACTTGCATTTACACAGTGCCCCTCATGCACGATAACGTCCCAGAGCACTTGACAGTGGCGGAGCACGACGTGGAGCTGGGCGGAAGTGTCCGTAGGCACGGTTGAAGAGGAAGGTCTTCTGGTGTCACCTGAAGATGGGGAAGGAGGGGGCAAGTAGGAGGGATTGAGGGAGAGTGTTCCAGAATTTCGGAGCCGAAACACTCATATATTTAATACTGAAATATTCATCATTCCTTGTGTCAAAACAGATTTCTCTCAGTATCCTGACCAACAGTCTCTCAGTTAATTGGTCAATGAGAACTTACAGTATCATAGAATCATAGAATATTACAGCACAGAAGGAGGCCATTCAGCCCATCATACCTGTGCCGGCTCTTTGGAAGAGCTACCTAATCAGTCCCGCTTCCCCACTCTTTACCCATACCCCTGCATATCTTTCCTTTTCAAGTACTTATCTAATTCCATGTTGAAAGTAGTTATTGAGTCTGTTTCCACCACCCTTTTACCATTCTAGTAAATATCTTCTGCACTCTCCAAGGACTTCATATCCTTCCTAAAGTGTGGTGCCCAGAATTGGACACAATACTCCAGCTGAGGTCTGACTGATGACTTAACTGTACCATTTATTGTATATTGCCTCTCCTCATTCTTTTCCCAAAATGCTTCACCTCACACTTCTCTGCATTAAATTTCATCTGCCATGTGTCTGCACATTTCACCAGTCTGTCTATGTCCTCTTGTAGTCTGCTGACATCCTCCTCACTGTTTACTATGTTCCCAAGTGTTGGGTCATCCACAAACTTTAAAAATTTGCTCTTTATACCTGAGTCTTTCACATAAAACAAAAAGAGCAGTGGACCTAACACCAACCCCTGGGGCACACCACTGTATACTTCCCTCCGATCTGAAAAACAACCATTCACCACTACCCTCTGCTTTCCGTCTCCTAGCCAATTTCGTATCTATGCTGCCACTTTCCCTTTTATCCCATGGGCTTCAATTCTGCTAGCTAGTGTATTATGTGGCACCTTATCAAATGCCTTCTGCAAGTTCACTACATCAACTGCACTACCTTCATCAGTCCTCTCTATTATATCATCAAAGAACTCAATTAAGTTTGTCAAATACAATTTGTCTTTAACTGTCATTAATTAGCTTATGTTTTTCTAAGTGAAAATTAATTTTGCCCTCGATTATGGTCTCTAGAAGTTTCCCCACCATCGACATTAGGCTGACTGGCCTGTAGTTACCAGGTCTATCTCGCTCCCCTTTTTTTGAACAGGGTTGTAACATTTGCAACCCTCCAGTCCTCAGGCACCACTCCCATATCCAAGGAGAATTGGAAGATTGTGGTCAGAGCCTCTCTTTGCACCCGAACTTCCCTCAGCATTCTAGGAAGCGTCTGATCTTGACTGGGTGACGTTTCTACTTTGAGCTGCCAACCTTTTGAATACCTCCTCTCGATCTATTTCTATCCAATTTCTCTACCTCCTCCTCTTTTACTGTGGCATTGGTGGCATCCTCTTTTGTGAAGACAGAAGCAAAGTACTGATTCAGTACCTCAGCCATGCCCTCTACCGCCACAAGAAGTTTTCCTTTTTGGTCCTTAATCAGCTCCACCCTGGTTTTGACCATCCATTTACTTTTTGTGTTTATAGAAGACATTAGTGTTCCCTTTTGTTACCTGCTAATCTTTTCTCAAACACTCTCTTTGCCCCTTTTATTTCATTTTTCTATTCTCTTCTGTATTTTCTGTATTCGGTATTGATTTTGTAATGTATTTTGATCCTGATATTTATCATAAGCCTCCTTTTTCTGTTTCATTTTAATCCCAATTTCCTTAGTCATAATAATAATAATCCATGCATTTGATATAGCGCTTTTCACATTTTCTAGACGTCCCAAAGCGCTTCACAGAATATACTGTAAAGTGAATTGACTGTATATTTGTGGGCGAACGCGGCAGCCAATTGCGCATAGCAGTGTCCCACAAACAGCTGTAGTTTGAAAATGGCCAATTTATTATTGTTTTTGGTTTTGGAGGGATTATTATTAGGTGTGTGGAGTAAGGAAACTTGCCCAAGGTTTCGCCCTGACCTGCCTGGAATTGAACTCAGGTCTCTCGCTTGCAAAGCGAGTGCTCTAACCACTGAGCTACAGGACTCCACGGGAGTCATCCAGGGAGCTCTATCTTTGGCTGCCCTACTTTTTCCGCTCATGGGTATGTGTTTGGTCTGTACCCTAACTATTTCCTCTTGAAGGCCTCCCATTGCTCGTTTACCTTTTTACCCATCAATCAGTTGATATATATGATTTTAAATAGCATTGAGAAAGTAAATCCAGAACAATACTTTCACCGAGACAGGAGAAGAGGAAACAGACAGGTTCAAATCTCTAACGCTGTCTCACATCTGATTCTCTCTCACTTCTGAGTCACTAACTCTCTGTGTCTGCCTCTTATGACAGATAAAGGAGCCTGTTATTTCCAGGCGAGCCCTGATTGATATTGATACCCGATACATGCAGATTCTTAAACTGGAGAGCGATATCCGCGAGCTGCACAACCTGATCCAGAGCTTGCCTCGGCTGGTGGAGAATCAGGTACAAGGTAGAAGCCCAGCCTCAGCCGCCTGCCCTAATACAGGTTTCAAACCAACCCAGGCTCAGACAGCAATAGTTCCTTCTTCCAACAGACTGAGAAACTGAGTGCTGCCTGCCCTCTTCCTCCAACCTACTCCTGTGCCTTCTTTCATTACTGGTGTCAAAGAATGATTTTACAATAACCAAACAGAGCTGAGAGGCAGCATTGACAAAGACAGCACTGAAGACAGCACAAAGAGGGACAACACTCTGATAACATAGAGAGACATTGAGACAACACTGAGAGACACAGCATTGAAGAGAGCAAGCCATTCAGCCATCCTGTCAATGCCATTGTCACCTGTTGTTCTAAATCAACCTTATATTAACCTCATTTTCCAGCTCTGCCCATATCCATTAATGTTTTACTGCCCAGGAGCTGACTATATTTTAGCCAGGGCTTGGTATCTGCCTTGATATGGATGCAGAGACGTCAACAGCTGCTGCTAAAGCTCTACACTTCCAACTGATGTAATTATCACTCAACGGGTGGGCATGTGTGTCCCAGCTGTGGACACGCACAAAGAGAGCAACAATGCTTTCACACTTTGTGTGAGTAGTGCTGCTCATAAGGAGATTCACAGGGCCTTCCTGGTACTTGGTATCAACCTAGCGAGGCCTCAAACCTTGTTGGATATCTAATGAAAACCAGTGACTATCCTCTTTGGGGTGTAGATAAGTAGGATATCATTGGGGAGTGAACTCCAAGGTGACATGCCTGGCAATGGAATATCAGAATTAGTGTTAGCGTGCCTGTTCTACTGTTCCAGCGTCAATACGAAGCTTGTGTTTTGCTTACTGTAAATATTTCACCTGTTGCAGGGAAAGACAGTGAACCACATTGACCGGAATGCAGACAAGGCGGCAGGCTCCATTGGACAGGCTAAGAATGAGACAAAGAAAGCAACAAACCTTCAGAGTAATAGCCGGCAGGTGAGACACGGGGCTGTGGTTACTAACCCTGGTTCTATTCTCCAATGGAGGTGGCTCACATTTTACCAGTACTGACATTCCAGTGCATTGCTGTAGGAGAGCTGCATTGTCACAAATACCATCCTTTGAATGAGATGTTAAACCAAGATCCCATCGGCCAGTTGACATGGGCGTTAAAGATTCCACTGCACAATTCAAAAAGTTTTTCCTAGTTTGCTGGTCAACAATTCCGTAGATTTTTTTTGCCATTCACTTCAAGGGTGTCTGTCAGCGATTGCTCTGTGCAAATTAGCAGTCACCTTAATCACCAAATGCAATCACTATGTTTACAGCATTTCCCAGTCAAGTAATTCGAGACAATTTGATGTTTATATACTATATTGAATGCAAGAATTATTGTTATAAATAGCAAATTTATCAACATGTATGTTCCATAATTCTTCTACACAGAAGAGTGCTCTGGAATGTGTCCCTGCGTGAAGAGCACTATATAAATGCAAGTTGTTGTTGGTGGTATGCTTACACTGCACTGGCCATTTCTTGGTACCATAGCGTATGTGGAGCATACTGTATTATATTTCTTTTTTAGCCGTCGCTTCGCAAACAAGAGGATCCTGGTTCAATTCCCGGGCAGGACGAAACCTTAAGCAAATTTCCTTACTCCACAAACCTGTTTACCGAGCAGTGTGTAGGAACCCAGTTGTTAGTCGATTTGGTGGATCAATTTCTGAGGATAATAATCCCTTCAAAATAAATAATTTATCACTAAATCCATGACTATTTTTGGGACTGCTGTGTGCAACTGGCTGAGTTTAAGTGCTCTGAGACGCTACCCTGCGTGGAGGGCGCTACACAAGTGCAAGTGGTTGTTGGCTGCTGCATTTCACCCCCAAAATAGTCAATTCACCGTTCTGCCATCCCCCACATCGCCTGGCTCTGCCACTGTCTCTCCCCTAAGGCCGCCAAGACACTCATTCATGCATTCATTACATCCAGGCTTGACTACACCAACTCCCTGCTTATCGGCCTCGACAACTCTTCCCTACACATTTAGAACTCTGCAGCTCATGTCCTTTCCCGCAGCAGGTTCCACTAGCAACCCATGTCCCAGAATATAGACTTCAAAATTCTCGTCATCGCCTCAAAGCCCTCCACGGCTTTGCTCCTTCCTACCTCTGTGACCTGCTGACTCCATATCGACCTGTCAGCTACATCCGCTCAGCAGGTTCTGGCCTACTCCATGTCCCTTGCCAGTCAGCCTCTCAGCTGCCACCCTCTGGATTTCTAATCCCCAGTCCCTTTGCCTCGCTCCCTCCCTCACCTCTTTCAAGACACGTCTCAAGACCCTCCTCTTCAACCGTGCCTTCAGTCACCCTCATACCCATACCCTACACACCTCCTGATCCCAACCTCTGCTCGGGTCCAAATCACTGACTATCTAGTGCCTTAGGATATCTTCCCGACATGAATGGCGCTGTACAAATATAATTTGGCTTTGTTGTTTACAGTATATTCTGAAGCACTTTGACACGTCTCAACTACGTGATAAGGCATTATACCAAATTCAATATTATTATTATTATTTCTTGCTTCCTACAGAAATGTCTGCTGAACATGGCGTTTGTTCTTATGGTGCTGCTGATTCTCATCATCATTCTGATCATCTCTTTCAAGTAACAAACCTTGGCTTGAGTGTACGGCCAGCCCGTACAGGGACACTGTCCCAACCGGGCTCAGCCCCGCTCTGTCCAACCCAACCCAGTCAGGCTGCTACATCCACTGCTGTGTTCCTGGGCTGCGAGTTCAAGGGTAACCCAATTCCGGCTGCATCTGGAATACACTTGAATGAGTGCAATTTGATTTACCAGCTCTGTATAACCACATCTAATTGAAACAAATGGGGTTATGCACAGAATATTAAAATGCATTTGGTTGAGTTCCTCTCCTTCCAAAGCCTGCTAAAACTCTTACTCTCAACTGCTTTCATTCGCTGTCCTCTTACACAAGCTGAGAAATGTGAGAAATGTAGGCAAATGTCAGATAGGGTCTGTACCCCTTATCTGGAACATAAGAACAAGAGGCCATTCAGCCCTTCGAGCCTGTTCTGCCATTTAATTAGATCATGGCTGAAGTGTACCTCAACTAATCCTTTCAATTTCAATTTCCCACTTTCTCCCCATATCCCTTAATACCTATAGTGGAGTTGTTATTGCTTTCAGAATATTAGTCTGCAGTTGCTGAACAACAGTCTGCGAAGGTCTTATAGGCAATAACTTGGTCAAGGAACATCAACTGAGAGATGATACTGTAATAATAATCCTTGAATTTGATAGAGCCTTATGTAGTCAGGGGTCTCAAAGCACTACTGTAAAGTGGATTGACTGTATTTAGTGGGATAAAAGGGAGTAATCCATCTATTCATAACCAGAGAATTACATACAGAATATACAGCACAGAAACAGGCCATTCAATCCACTAATCTGTGCAATGTTTACTTTGCATGAGCCTCCAAACCTGACTCCCTTCTCCCACTTTCACCTTCATGCCCATGGTAACGAGTGCATTATTGCTTTGTCACCAGGTCAGTTACAATTCATACACTGAAGATACAAACTGTGCTGAGTTACATAATGAACTCTCAATAGCTCGGTTTGCAGCCTCTTAGATGCTGTACATGGCGATATTTTAATCTCTCGCACCATTTGTCAGTCACCTTATCAGTGTGTGTGAAACGTGCTGCAAGATCTGCTAGTCTGCAACAACAGCAAATTACATTTATATAGCGCCATTCTCTTGGGAGAAAGTCCCAAGGCGCTGGACAGTCAGGGATTTGGACCCATGTTGGGGGTTGGGATCAGGAGGGCTGGAGGGCAACAGAAACTATTATTGTTATCCTGTGTACCAGAAAGCACTGGGTCTAATTTCTCCAGCTCAGTGCAATGGGTTAACGTGCTTATGCCTTTTGTGCCTTGGACATGCTGTTGATTGGCTTCATGCTGCATTTTCAAAGTGACCCATGGAGCAAACAGTGAATGAGAAATTGGTGGCATTAGCTGCAGTGATGCATTGCATTATAATTGTGTTTATACACATTTTAATACACTGTATGTGTTTACCCATGTTTGTTTGCTATCTTGTGTTCACGTCTGTTTTGGAATTTAATGATAAAGGAGTCAAAGGTGAAGATTCTGGAAATCTGTATTTTCTTTTCCAAGCTCCAAAATTTCAGCTACAGCAACAGCTGCAGAAATCAGCCTTTGTTATCAATGTGTGGAGCAATCAACACTTCAATCCCGAGAACATGGGACAGCACCGCTTCCGATGCTAAACAGTTAAAAGCAGTGAAACCACCTGACCCACCCCCGCACACGCGCGCACACACATACACAGTGAGGTTACACTGCCCACCCCCCCTCCCCACACACACACACACGCACACACACACATACACAGTGAGGCTACACTGTGCACACACACACCACGCACGCACACACACACTGGTTACACTGTTTGAGGCCTTACTGTTTTTTGGTACACACTGAGTCTAGTGCGCTTTGAGCATTGCTTATCTGTTGCTGCAGTCTCTCCCGCATGGCTTCGCTTGTTGGTTTCTTGAGCATGGCCTCCATCTCTGTGATGACCGCACGATAGCCGACCACATTGTGAAAGACACGAATTGCTCGGTCTCCGCTCGACACTAAAAATCTACTGTTTACATCAAAGGCCAAGTCCGCAATTTCCTCTCCGTGCACATTTAAAAACTCCTCCTCCTTCTCACCAGTCTTGGCGTTATAAACACTGATGCTGAAACCACTGGAGATAGCCACAACCCTTGCATCGGGCGACAGGGCAATGTGACACGGATCCGCTACATCACACTTTATGGTCAGTAGCAGATATGGATCCTGCTGCTTCTTGTACTCCACATCCGTGTCCCACAGTTTCCACGTCCCATCTTTGGAAACTGTTGCCATCCTGAGAGGAATGATAGATCGTAAAAGATCAGCTCGAGGCCGTGCAAAATGTGTTTAAGAAAAACACGCAATAGTCCAAAGTCTGGGACTATTCAAGGAATTGCTGGTGAGACTATTAGGCAAATTTATTATGGGCATATTGAAACGGATTACTCCATCTGATAGTCCTGTAGCGTATTGCTTAAAGCAATCACCTCGCAAGCAAGAGGACCCGGGTTCGATTTCTGGGTTTGGCAAAACATTAGGCAAGTTTCCTTACTTCCCAGGCATCTGTTTAATTAACTGTAAGTACCTGGTTGTTAGTCGATTTACAGATCGCTTTCTTGTGGGTAATAATCCCTTCAAAATAAATAGTAAATAATAATAATTTGGTCACTGAATCAGTACTGCTTAGCTGCGGTATTTCGCTCACAAAATTTCACTTTATAACATATTCTTTCAAGACATTGACAATTATTATAATTGTACGAACAGTTGTTGTACTGTAGTATATGATGTAATCATGTTATTGACCAGAGCTCACCTTCTGGAATCATTGGAGAAAGCAAATGAATAAACGCCAGCAGAATGCCCCTTTAGGTCGAAAGCCCTGAGTACTTCCTGGAACTCACCCGATTTGGTGAAACATACTTCCCAAACCTTCACGTCTGGTGTGAAACCGCAAGAGGCTACAAACCTGCAGCACAATAAACAATCAAGTGTGAAACAAAAACAGAAGTCTCTCGGAACACTCAGCAGGTCAGGCAGCATCTACAGAGAAAGGAAAGTGAGTCAAAGTTTCAGGTCCACAACCCTTTGTCAGAACAATGAAGCATAACTGCGGTCATAGTTGAGGTGCACAATCAGTAACTAAGACTCACCTTCCACAGGGAGACACAGTGGCAAATGCATTGTTCATCTGATTAGTGTTAATTGTGGCCATCACCTCTCCCTTCAGATCCCAGATCAGGATGGTTGTGTCACTAGCTGCAGACATAATGAACTTTCCTACAATTAAAATCAAGACACAACAGTCATTATTATCCTGTCTGACTGTAGGAAAAGAGGCTTGTGCCATTGGTGCTGGATCCTTGTCCTTTTACACAACAGGCATGACTGGCATTCATACCATTGTATCAGGAATGGCACCACCTGGTGGCACATATGCACACTGCAGGAAATATCTGCAAGCACATCCCCCAATGCAGACAGTAATAAATCACAATGGACCATTTCGCGGCAAAAGTGGTTACAGTACTGTCCAGATTTAGGAGCTCGGGAGCTAGGTAAATACTGGCCAGATTCATCACAGAGCGCTTAGCTTTCCCCATTGTTGTAAGAATTCCTACCAGGGCAAAACGTTAGGCAAATTTCCTTACTCCACACGCCTGTTTACCTCGCAGTAAGTAGGAACCCGGTTGTTACGATTGGCGGATCGATTTTTTCTGGGTTTATAATTCCTTCAAAAAAATAATAAATTTGTCAGTCAATCCACAACTGTTTGTGGGATGCTGCTGTGTCCAATTAGCTGCCAAGTTTTGCCCATAAAATACAGTCAATTCACTTTACAGTATATTCTGTAAAACGCTTTTGAGACGTCTCGAAGATGTGATGAGGCGCAGTATCAAATGCAAATATTATTATTATTATTCAAATCTTACAGCAGTGAAGGAGTCGATTTGGCCCATTGTACCTTTGCTGGCTCTTTGAAAGAGCTATCGATTAATCCCACTCCCTCCCAGTTTCATCTCCCTCACCAGCCCCGTACTCGATCATTAGATGCTGCCCCTCACGCACCAGTCTCTGCAATGCTGATATTGATGACGGGAAAGCGGTGTTTCTTGGGGAAATCGTCCACAGAGGCACTGAATGTGAGCGAGCCATCGTCCTTCTTGGTCATTTTGAAAACCCGGACGGTTTCTTCATTTGCCAGCCAAGTGATGAAGGCTCTGCAGATGGGTAAGTGAGAGATGCCAACAAACCTTCAGAAAAGAAGCTTCTAGTGTAGTCCCAGACAGAGAGAATCAGAGCCCCTCACCTGTAGCACAGAACTCAGCTGGGAGTCACTAGTTCTTTACAGCTTCAGATTATAGGTGGCCCCCAAACCCTGCCTGCCCCTCGACATAGTGTCCACACCTCCAACCCGGACAGTGTCCACACCCACTCTCAACAGTGCTCTCGATCCCCCTACACCCCCCAACACAGCAATCCCAAGCCCCTAACAAAACAAGGCCCCACCCGCCCCATGTCTCACTATCGCAATTTCCAAAAGAGTGGGATCTCATCATTGGGTTGAGTCCAGGAGAAATTTATGCAGAAATGAATTTTTTGGCTTGGCGTCATGCTCCGCCACTTTCAAGCGCTCTGGGAGGTTACCTTGCATAAGGGACACTATACAAAAGCAAGGTGTTGTTGTTGTTGGGAGTGACTGGAGCACAGTTACCTGGAGTCGGGGCTGAAGCGCACGTGCGTGGCGTGGTCCAGCTCCACGTTGGCTCTCATGCAGCGATGCTCCCGCTCCAGGAAGTCTTTGGTGCTCCAGACACGCACTGTGCGGTCGTCAGAGCAGGACGCCAGGTACTTGCCATTGCTGCTGAAATCCAGGCAGCTTATATTCCCACTGTGACCCTTCAAAACATGACAGGAGGCAACATCAGCACCAGTCTCCGCGTCACCAACCTGGAGCCACTACCCACTTCGTACTGAGACCACTGCCCTCTGTACTGACAGACCATCCCCCTCTGTAGTGAGAGACCACCCCTCTATGCACCAAGCCACTCTCCCAGTTACTGTACTGATTTATCTTCATGATACACATTTGCTTCTTTATGATTTGCTGATTTGTAGGTAGATCCCACCCTTCCCACACATGGATATACATACTCTGCACTGAGTATCCTATCCCACACGTTACCTTGAGGGCGGCTGCCAGCACAGGGTGGCTGAACACGTGCTGCTGCAGCCTCTCTTTGCGGAAGCGTTGCATCTTCTGCTTCTTTGACGTGGTTTGCTTCTCTGCCACTCCATTCCCCACGATACTGCTCTCTGCGAAGGAAATAAGCCGTATAGTGAAATGCACAAACCTCCATACATCACAAGCTCCGCATACAACTGGGCCACCCGCTCCCTCCATATCCCGTAAATGTGCCATTTCTCATAGGGTATCCTATAAATAATAATCCTTGCATTTGATATAGCGCCTTCTCACATCTTTGGGACGTCTCAAAGGTGCTATACTGCTTTTATATAGTACTTCTCATGTCTGCAGGACATCCCAAGGCGCTGAAACTCTGACATAACCACTGAGGTAATAGTCGGAGGATCAAGTTGATTAATATATATGGATTTTTAGAAGGGATTTCATAAGGTACCATAGGAAAAAATGCTAATCATTGGCACATGGAAATTAAATCAATATTGTGACATGGTTAGGAAATTGGTTGCAAGGCAGGATGCAGAGTTGGGATAAATGGATCATTGATTGACAGCAGTGAAAAGTAATGTCTATTGGGGATTGATATTGAGACACAGTGCTTCATTCACCCTAAACCTAAAAATAATCCTTGCATTTGATACAGCGTCTTATTACATTGTCGAGATGTCTCAAAGCGCTTCACAGAATGTATGGTAAAGTGACTGTGTATTTCGTGGGCAAACACAGCAGCCCAGTTTGCGTACTGCGATGTCCCACAAACACCCATGGAGTGTGTGACTGACCAATTTTATCTGGAGGCTTGTTGGCCCGGATACCAGTAGGAAATATAAATAACCTGGTTAGAGATTACCTAAATTTTCCAATGTCATAAAGCTTGGGAGAGGTTATAAATGGTGAAGAGGGCAGCAGAGAATTGTAAAGAGGGCACAACAATTTGGATTTATATAGCTCCCTTCACACGGGGCAGCATCTCGGAGTCGGACGCTGAGCTGATGGCGGTGACCGAAAGCACGATCGATGAGATTCAGTTGTGATGTAAAGGAGGGGAAGGCGGGTGGATTGGGGAGTGTAGTGGCTGAGCACGGCTGCCAATGGTGGAGCGAAGGGGACAAGGAACAAACCGGAGGCCGGGGCGATGCTGAAGTGTCAGGTTTCAGACTTTGGCCTCAACAGTCAATGTGAATATTGGTGTAAATGAGGAAACTCACAGAAACACAGGCAGCCCCGTGGGTGGGGGAGAGACATAGGCAGCCCCGTGGGTGGGGGAGAGACATAGGCAGCCCCGTGGGTGGGGCAGACCCCCGCTGCTCACTCAGGGCCACCCCGCAGACAAGGCCTCTCCGGCTCGGTATTGCTTACCCTCATGGTCGACCCCGCTCCCCTCAGCCTCAGGCCGGGGCCCCGCCAGCGCCGCTGAGATGAGGAGAATGAGCGCCCCGAGCAGCAGCGACACAGCCACCAGCACCGCCACCGGCAACGACAGACCCGCCACCAGCGCCATGCCAGCACAGCGCCACGTCAGCACGTCCAGCGCCGCTCCAGCGCCGCGTCAGCGCCGCGTCAGCACGTCCAGCGCCGCGTCAGCACGTCCAGCGCCGCGTCAGCACGTCCAGCGCCGCGGCTGGATTGGGCGGGTTCACACCTGTTGGACTGTAATATATGATGTAATCAGGTTATTGGTGAGGATTATAATCATTATTAATAATACATCTGAAGACAGAATTAAAGTTCAGATACAATCCGAAATAGGATTCCCAAATACTTTACGAAATATAAAAGTCAGTGGAACAACCCATTTATATTTTTGGAAGGTCTTTGTTGAACGTGCAGATTATTCGTGATATGAATGATCAGTCAGTACCTGTAAGCCAAGGCCATGTACTGCAGCAGCTGGTCAGGCTGGCGTCGATGCTCAGGTGGCCGGTGCTCCGGGGCCCGAAGGGGTAATTGCGGCAAGTCTGCTTATTGACTATCAAAGTCACAGCCCGCGGCCCGGCCCGCACAGTCGGTGCAGAGACAAGACACCATAAAGTGGCCGCTGTGGATTACCTTGGGGCGGGACAGCGCCGAGCCGGACCCCGCCTTCCCCACCTCATCACCATTCCCCGGGACTCAGCGCGAGAAGCAGCGGCAATGCGCGCGCACCAGCAGCCCCGCGCGCAGCACTTCATTCAAACCTTCACCAACCGCTCCCGGGGATCGAGCGCCCGCCCCCCGGCCCCATTGTCCGTCTTCACCAGTGCCCCGCCCCCAGTACCGCTCCCCCCGGCCCCATTGGCCGCCTTCACCAGTGCTCCGCCCCCAGTACCGCTCCTCCCGGCCCCATTGGTCACCTTCACCAGTGCTCCGCCCCCAGTACCGCTCCCCCCGGCCCCATTGGCCGCCTTCACCAGTGCTCCGCCCTCGCCCCGGTACCATTATTGCTGAATAATGAGTTAACTCGTTTTGGTACTGTAAGAGACTTGATAACAAATTAGAAAAATAATCTCTGGTTTAGCGGGTATGCCATTTTAAAAATCCATATATAAAATCAGCACTACTTGTGTGAGAGTGCAGTATACTTTATTGTGTATCTTTGAAAATTTTCATACAATTGAGTTTTCACAGAAATGTACATTTGGAAATGACACTTTATGACAATCTGTTTCCAGCCCAATTAATCTACTGGACTGATATTCTACTGCTGATCCAGCCAATGGATCTAAACTGATCTTTTACAGCTGTTCATTCACAACATTACAAAGGTTAATTACAGATATATTTTATAATCTTAACAATTATTGATTAATCCCTTATTACCTCTATTAATAATTAGCCCACAATCAACATTACAAAGGTAACAGCTCAAGTGAGATGTTCTACCTCAAGAAACTACATGCACAGAAATGAAGGAGTTGGTCTTTTTTNACCTTTTACACAAAATGATATTTTTACCTTTTACACAAAATGTGTTACCAGTAAAACTGAACAATATCTGCCTCCAGGCATCTATAGCAACCACCAGCCAGTGGGGTCCTACAGAGTGAGGGGCAGGAACTGCAGTATCAGTCTGGGTTGTAAAGTCTTGTGAAGGTGCTGGGAAGGTGTTTGTCATGCTGCAAATCTAGACCGTACATCAGTTCCTTAACTGCTTTGATTATGGACAGAGCAGCTGGAGGAAGAATTGTGATTGGCTGTCCCAGAGGTTGGATTGGATGCCTGTTGTTGTCTCTGATGGGATATTGGGATGTTGGCTATAGCAGAACATATATAACAATGGGCAATAAACCTATGGTAACAATTAAACCAAATGAGAGGGAACCCTCATCTTTCCTATTGTCGAATAAGTATTGGTTTGTTAACCAAACTCACGCTTTAACCTGATCAGAATAATCTGTTACTTCGAAAGATGGTGTTGTTGGATGTCACACAGATCCAGGAAGTCAGACTTTTAGCGCTTAAGATAAGTAGGAGCCATGTTAATGAAGCACATTAATGTTAAGCCGAATTTCAAATATTCTTCCTATATTCTCCTCAAATACCTTTCTACACATCACACATGAAAATGACTGTAAGCTATCTGCAACTGATCATTTCAGATCTGTCCAATTTGGTTGAAGTAAGAATACCCTTTATTTGTCAATTTATTTTTCTTCTTCACAGATTTCTTTAGTTTTTGAAATTTAGAATTATTTGAGCAAATATTTTATTCCAGAACTTAATTACCTGTGTTACACATAAAGTGCCTATTGTTTCGGAGTTCATCAATTAAAGCTGTTTCTAAATGTTTGAGCTTGATTTTAAGATAAGCACAGGTGCCACCATAGAGAGATTCATGGCATTGGCCCCAGATTTCTTAGCTGTGGACCATACTTAGCAGACCGGACAATTATGATTAATCAGACAAGTTAAAACAAAATTACATTATTCCAAACTTTTTTTCCAAAATCAGATTTCTTGTGTTCCCCTCCTTTTCCCTTTCCGTAGATTATTTGTGGAGTACTCTTAAAAGCATAACAGCTATGAAGTGATGCATAACTAAATTAAGAATACAGTGAAGAATATTAGAGTAGATACACAAGAAACATAAAATTATGACTCTGTCTGATACAATCCTATGAACATGGAAAGATCAAAAATCCCATAAAGTAACTAAATTTTGTGATGCCGTTCTGCGATTTTAAAGCTTCCAAGTAGACTTTATCACCACAATTCAGTTGAATAATGCAACCGCCACTTAACATTTCATAAGTATCATGATATGACTGGAAAGATTTAACAATAATGTCATCATTTCGTTTTAATACAATATATGCATTGGTTGTGAACACTTCACAGATATACTTAAAGAAATACACGCCTGAAATGCGGGCTATGAACTGACCGGTATTCATATTGAAATCTCCTTGGTCATTGTAGATCACATTTTGAAATATAATTATTGAGTTAGTTGGTGGTTGGTTGTTGCAAAGATTTACACAGAAGGCAGATTGAGCTAAAGAACTAAGATCTGCTGGAGGTCCCATTGATCCAATAGGACCTGGAAGTCCTACTTCTCCTTTTGGTCCAGTGTTGCCCATTAATCCTGGAATCCCTGTTTGCCCAAAATCACCTGGGTCACCATCTTGACCTGGCATTCCATTCATACCCATATAACCTTTTGGTCCCATTGGTCCTGTGAAGCCTGGTAAACCTTTTGACCCAGGTACTCCATTCCAGCCATTGTCACCTTTTTGTCCTCTTAGACCAGGTGATCCTGTATTGCCTGATACTCCCCTGAACCCTTCATCACCGGGCTCACCAGGCATTCCTCTTGATCCTGGATCACCTTGCTCTCCTTTCGGTCCTTTTGGATATGTAAAAGCTGTGGGATGAAGATTTATGATTGTACACAAGGAGCATTACTTTTTCTGAACGGACTATTTTGCCAGTGAAACAGAGACAAATGGGTGAATTTCTGTCCATAAGAAAAGAGAGTTTTCCGCAGTGTCTCAAGTTCTCCCCTGCGCCACCCACCCCCACCCTCCCAAAAAATAAACACTTTGGTCATTCACTTCATGACTGTTCATGGGACATTATTGTGTCCAAATCGTTTGTCTCATCCACTCACAAAATATAGTCACTCTACTTTACAGTATATCCAATGAAGTGCTTTGAGATGTCTTACTGCTGTGAAAGGCGCTATACCAAACAGTTATTATTTTTGGATGCTATCTAAACAACTAGCAATGTCAAGTACCCCATATGTAAGACCATATGACACTCAACTGTAGCTTTTAGAATCTTGAATTCTACCTGTGCTTATATAAATGCACGTGAGATGTGACAGTTGGATTTTCTCACGTTTAAGCTCGTGAATTTTGTTTGCATCAGCTGACAATGAGGGATCTTGTGTGAATTAGGGCAGGAAGAGAAGTTCAATCAGAGCTGAGACCACCATTCAGGAAAAGAGGCTACTCTTCTTCCTGTCATCAAGACATACCAGCAACAGATTAGATATTCAGAGACAAACATACAGAGAAAGAAAAAGGCAGACAGACAGACACAGCCAGACATAGATAGAAAGAAATGGGCTGACAATATGTGTCAGGGGGGAAAGAGAAAATGGTTGGCATTGCGAAGGGATAAGAGAAAAGGGTTTGCAATGTGTTGGGGGAGA
The DNA here is from genome assembly GCF_018977255.1 of Callorhinchus milii. Classification (NCBI taxonomy): domain Eukaryota; kingdom Metazoa; phylum Chordata; class Chondrichthyes; order Chimaeriformes; family Callorhinchidae; genus Callorhinchus; species Callorhinchus milii. Next base: position 10,809,666 of record NW_024704751.1, on the reverse strand, counting down.
AGAAGAGAGAAGGTCTGGTGCTGTGTGAGGGGGAGGAGAAAGGACTGATAGTGATGGCTGTATAAAGCTCTTCGAGATGTCCTCCTGACAATAAAAAGTGCTATTTACAAATTGTATTATATTGTATTGGAATGATGCACTCTTCTTACCGAATTATTATTGTTAGATTATTAGTATCAGATTGGGGAAAGAGAATGCTTGGTTACTTCTGAAGTTCAACTAAAACTGCATAGCTTGTAGTTGAGAGTACTGTCTGGCAACTCGTTTACTGCTTGTCCACCTTGGGCCACCCTACCAGTTGGGGCGTTTGTTTGTAGAGCTAACAAGAGCCGGGTGGGAAGAATCCCAGATCCCAGTGATCAATCTAAGGCCTGCTGGGGAGCCAGGCTGGCTTGTCTGCCATCAGCAGTGCCCCACTATCTTACCAAGAAACAACAAAGGGTTAACTCAATTCTGATATTTTGTTGTCAGTCATGTTAATTTGGAGGGAGCCAGCTCAGCTCCTCGGAAAAGGGGGAAAGTCACCTAAAGATCTTAAATTTCTTAAATGTAAACCTATGGACTAATTCCAATGACATGCTCTGTGTTTAGCATTTTAAATATAGTAAACATATTAACATGACGCTGTTATGTTGTTACAAAGAAGTACTTACATTGGCAGACTGGTGGTTTGTCCCATTGACAATTTGGCAAACATATTATTTGGGCTGGACCAATCAGTATAAATCCAGAGTTACAGGTGAACTTCACTGCATATCCACGAACAAGAATAATACTGTGCCCATGTTTAACCAGAGGAGCAGGGCCACAATCTATCACTGGAAGATAAAACATATCCTTAACATCAAGTCAGAGACTGATACACAAAATTACAAATATTTGGATGTAGAAGGCCTTTTGACCACTTTTGATCTCTTCCTTCCAAAAATACCAAAACCCATTTCAGTATCAAGCTGTCAAATAAATAAGTTGTTTCCTGGCCTCAACCACCCTTCCTGGAGACCCATTCACTATCCTCTGTGTAAAGTTGAATGTCTGTCCTAGATGTTCTCTCAGAATCCTGAACATTTGCCCTGCTGTCTCCAATATCTAAGAATATTGTTTCATAATAATAATCAATGAATGAGTATCTTTCATTTGGTTTGAGCGATACATACTCATACAAATGTCTATCAGATGTAAATGTCTAATTATATTCTCAAGTAAGGATTATTATTCTATAAATAACTCTCTTTCCCTTTTCAATTCTATGAACTGGATTTTACTAAAAATGGATTTCAACTTACTGTGTGCTCGTTTCTGAAGACCACTGTTGAGGGGCTTGATTGCTTGTACTGCAGGTCTAGTGAAGCAAAGAAAGATGGAGATGAAATATAAAGTTAATGAATCTTCAGTTCAGAAGAACTCTTAAGGACAAAAATTTTGCACAATATGTTGTCAGGCTGGCTCAGTTTCTAGTGTTCTCGCCTCTTGAATCAGAAGACTGTGGATTCAAGCTCCAAATCAGGACTTGCAACTGAAATAGTCCAAGCTGTTACGTCAGCGCAGTGCTGGGGGTATGCTGCACTGTTGAAGATGCTGTGCTTCTGATGAAACATTAAACTGTGACCCCATCTACCTGTTCAGATGGACTATTTGAAGAGAAGGAAGTTTCTCCCAGTGTCCTGGCCAACAATTTCCCAAAATAAAATTGGTCATTCACTTCATGGCTGTTTGTGGAACATTGCTGTGTTCAAATTGGCTGCCATATTTGCTCACAAAACAAAGTCACTCCATCTTGCAGTGTGCCCTGTGAAGCACTTTGGGTATCCTCCTGACATGAAAAGCACTGTACCAAATGTGAGGATTGTGATACAGGTATTCATGATTTTCTCACATTACAGTAAATGGTATATGGCCACTGACCACTAGAAAATAATTCTGCAGAGGAGGTGGCCAAGACATGGTATCTGTGACAAAGATAACTGTTTTTCTAAAGTCTCTATTTTTATTAATCCCTCTTTCCCCACACTTCTTAATGTTTTTTGTTACTCAAATGTTTATCTAGTATCTTTTGAATGATTCTATTGATCGAACCACAATGACCACTTAAGTCTCAAACTTCTGAGTTGCCATTTTTTCTCTCTGATTCGTTTGACAGCAATTATGATGCCCTGCTGCCTTGCCATAGATTCCCCAGCTAAAGGAAATAGATTTTCCGTACTTATCTTGCTGTGCCTCTTCAGAATTCTAAACCTCACTGATAGTGGGGGGTAGGGGGGAACGGTCTCTCTTTATGTATATATTGTCTCATACTCAGGGTGTCAGCCTGGCTCAATTTGTAGCACTATCATCTCTGAGTTAGGTTGTGGGTTCAAGCCTCACAGAGATACTTTGAATTCATAGTCTAGGCTGATACTGCAACTCAGAACTTGGGGTACACTGCTTTGATGGAGATGCTGTCCTTCCAATGTCCTGTCTTCCTGTTCATGTGGACGTTAAAGATCCCATAGCACTATTTGAACACTCACTACCAAAGAAAGGGAGTGTATCCTGGGGTCTTGACCAGTATTCCCCCAGATAAAATTGGTCACTTCATGGCTGTTTGTGGGACATTGCTGTTCACAAATTTGTTGCCACGTCACCTAAAAATTCTTAATTAATCCCTTGCTCTCTCCCACAATAGAGGATCTCATCTAATATAGTTCCACCCAGATTCTCATACTGTTATTGTGAGTATTGTATCACTAATTACAGACAACATGTAAGAGAGCAGTCTTACTGCAATACCTACAATTGGTTGCTGCTCAGATACCCTCTCTCCATAAGATCAATGCTTTGCTGAATACCTATAAAGAAATAGGAAACGTGGTAAGTCAGTCACACATTGTAATGGCTAGTGAATAGTTCACTGGTTTGGAGAGGAAATTTTTGGCCATATTTGGATCTTTTTATTTAGGTTGTAATATTTTTTATCTAATGTGATTAAATTGTGTAATTTAGGATTGAATCTAGCATTGTAGCATTGTAATGCTTTTAAACTCTGATGATCACTCTGTTACAAGGTACTGAACCTCCTGTTCCTGGTTTTGAACTGCTTTGATTGCAAGGACTATATTACAGCGGAACAGTATATAGGTACATGCATAAAGTCAATTATTTTTTGGTAGAATTGATGTTTTCTGAAAGGCATTGAACTTTTTTGATCTCCCAGATGTAATTCTATAACATCTTAGGCTTCATGTAGGATTAGTCATGTCAACACTTGCATCAACTGAGCTAGTTTGCCTCTAAATGCTCTATTCTGTACAGTGCTACACACCTCTAGGTTATATTCCTCTAATGATTATACTGTTGGCACCTCACCACTTGAAAGACTTCTGTTTTCTGCAGAAATTCAAGATCACCTTAGCCCCGAGCTATGGTTTGTAAAGCACCAATAACACTTCCAACTTCCTCAGGGCCACCTTTTCTATCCCATTGTCATCAAAATTTTAATCAGGACTTGAGAATTTTAAACTCACATCAAACAAAAAAAATGCACCCCAGTTCTGTTATGCAGTTCTGTTCTCAAGTCTTTTCAGCCTTCGTTTGACTCATTGTTAACTAGTGCGTACATGTGTGCATTGTCTGTCTGGACTATCAATAACTCAGAGCCATGTAATATTTGTATAAATTGTCTACAGCAACAACAACAAAATTACATTTGTAAAGCGCCTTTCACATCAGGAAGATGATTCAAGGCGCTGGACAGGCAAAGTCTACATCTAACAATTAACCGTTAACATATTAATTTTCAGTGCTTCAAGCCACTACCCTGCATGAAGAGGCATATAAATGCAAGCTGTTATTGTAATTTACACAGGACTTATAGTGACGTAACCTTTGTTCTCAGACCATAAGGTACTTTCCATCTCTTCTCAGACTGAGTGTTCTCCCACACAATTGCAAATGTTCTATTTTTCTCTCACACACACTGCAAGTGTTCTTTCTCGTTCACACTGCAAATGTTTTCTCTCTTGTAAACTGTAAGTTTCTAAGAGTTAAGCACTACGTTTTCTCAGCATGTTTTTTCGTTTTGGAACTGTATGCGCTTTCTATATAAAAAGTACCTTGGAAGTAGTTATCAAATCCAAAATGGGCATTTGGTGAAAACTAAGGTAGAAATGCAAATGAAAAGAAACTGACAATCTGATTTAAAAGGAACCTTTGATTGCAGTTGGAAGTTGTTTGAGCAACATAGGTGACATTGGAATGCTCCAGAGAATGCTTCGCTTATGCAACAACCAAGAACGTGATTGATTAGAAACTTTAGACAATGGGAATGAAAACACTGTAGTGTAAGGTATGGACTGCTCTTGTACAGCAAATGGTTACATCAAGTTACATGTGCTGTTGATTTTATGTGTTCCAACCTCACAGAGCTTAATAGTATTGACAACATATGCATTGTTCAGTCTACATAACCTAATAGATTGTGTTTTTCATTGAGTTGTTAAGATAATTTTGAAAATGAAGATGAGAGTTTCTTTTGCTAGTGGAAATAAAGGAGATCCCTGATCATAAGATAGCTTATTGTACATAAGATCTGTGCTCATTGTACATAAGATAGCTTATTGAAAGCTTATTGTACAAGTGCATATAATACTAATTACAATTTTGAACAGATGTAAGTGAATTCTGGAAGCTACCAATTTCTATTGTATTCATTTTTGTATTTATATGAAACACCATTACGTGTAATATTGATTCCTTGGAAAGGTTTTTGGAAAGGAAAACTACCACTAGAATTAATTATTGTAGCTCGGTACTTTTGCAGAATATGACCAGATAAATACATCCTAGAAATATTAATCGTGTTTCATGACAGCATTCTTCAAAAGGTTTAACAGAGAAAAAAATTCTAAATAGGCAAAGGGTCTTCTTTGGGATATTCTGGATTTGGCACCTTTTTTTATTTCCAGTAATATCTTTCAAAATATTTTTATACACATAATAAAAATAATAAGACAATTAGTTAAATATAAAAATGTGTTTCGGTAGTTCTTTTGTACTAACAGTTTTGAATTACTTCCTTGGTCTGAAAGAAACTAATGAGAATTGAATCAACTGTTGAGACCCTGAATCCTTGCTGAGCCCAAGAGTCTGATTTAAGTATATACGTTAAAAACATGGAATGATGAGGTTACACTTACACTAAGCTGTTATTAGCACTGAGCCTTTGCTACACTCCAAGACTATGTCTAAATGGGAGAGCTCTGGGGATTCCTGCTCAGTCTCTTACCTGCTGAAACTCCATCAGTCGGAGCCTGGAAAAAGCCAGCGAGGATCACACCCAGGAGCCACACAGGTGTCATTTCTGAAAGAAACACATTCATTCATGAGTCAGATGCCAAGCTGACAATTTAGAGACGGGCTCACAGTTACTGGGGGATTCAGCTATGGTCCGAGAGTGGAAAGGAATTAACGATAGGGAGACTGAAAATTAAATGCAGACTTCAATAATACAGAGATGGTTATAACTTTCCTTAAACTATTGAGATACCCTAATTCCTGAAAGTATAGCTGGTGCATCAAAATGTCCATCAGAGGTCTTGTGTCCTAATGGTAAAATTAATCCCAGTCCTGATAGTAAATTGCCTGCTGTAGATGTCCCATCCCAACTATCAACCTAATGAGTGTATATTTGAGGAGTGTGGCTTCTCAGTGTGTGTCCACACAGCCCCCACGCCAACACTGGGAGGCAGATTGTCACTCACCTCAAGACTCTCAGATTCTCTCTGAATATGTTTCAGAAGTTCAGCCTTTTAAACAACATGACGTGGCTCCTCCCCTTTGCTCCCTGGGGTGTCAGGCTGCTCAGTGTACAATGCAGGTCACGCTGCAGAATCAATCACCTTGAAACTAATGTCTAATTAATTTTAAAGTTGCACTACTTTTATAATTAAAGCTGGTGCATTGTATGGTTAAAGGTAGTTTCCCGTATTTCTGATTCAGCAAAGACTCATAGCTATATTTCAAATATATTTTCATGGTTTGGAAGAATTCATTGTATGACTTTACCAATTTTATTTTTGTTGGCAAGGACACTGGGGTAAACTCCCTTCTCTTTTCGAGTAGTGCCATAGGATCTTTAAGGTCCAACTGAACTGACACACGGCAGCTCTATTTAACATCTCATCGGAAGGACGACACCACCAACAATGCAACCCCACACCCCACACCTCAACACTGCTTTGGAGTGTCAACATTTTCCTATGTGATTCCAAGTCCCGATGTGGGGCTTGAATCCACAACCATCTGACTCAGAGGCAAGCGTGCTACACTGAACCAGACTGACACACCATGAGATGTGTCAACGACATGATAAGGCGCTATATCAAATGCAAGGATTATTATTATCTGCAGGTTGAGGCTGGTACAGTGTATCAGGGATTAGCATGCTCCTGATGAATGTCCTGTCAAATTTCTTATTCCATTCTAAATCAATTAGTGTTTCGCAATCAAGTAATGTACAGTGTTATCCCTACTTGCATTATTCTGATTATATTTGAGCCTTCTTATAGTCATTCACACATCACCAACCATTTTTTTTCCTTTTTAGAACTATAGAAGTGAGTGGGAAGCATCTGAAGTAGACATTAGTGTTTCTGGCATCTTGCCCACAAATACCTTTAACCTCTAGAGGAATATTATGTATTAGCAGTGTCATGTTACAGTCATCTTAGTTTGTCCTGTGCCTCTCAATCCATTGGATGAATTGATCCTTAATATGATGGTTCACTCATTCAGCCTTTCAATTGCTTATCATTGCTTGGATTTCTAAATATATTAAATGTCTTTTCGATGTGAAGGCCACTACGCAAGTGTAATTTGTTGTTGTAAATTGGATTTCATGAAGAGATTTATTGGCAAATTATTGGATGGATTTAAAATAAGTTATGCTGACTGGAGTTATTTCAGGGAGTATGTGAACAGATTGGATGAGGACAATAATTTATTTGGGTTTTAAGAAGTAAAAGTGTATCAAGAAACTAAGAAAAATTAAAGTTTGTGGAGTTCATGGTAAAGAGGCAGCAGAAAGCTATATTTTGGGAGAATAAGACCTGACATCCATCTGTACTTTCCTGTGAAATAAGCATCATTGATGGTTAATAGATAATCTCACAATTGATGAAAAGCATGTGACTGGATTATTGGAAATAAAAGGATAATTCTGAATCAAGCTAACAATTGGATGCTAGTTTCCATAGTTTGGCCAATTCTCCGCTTGTTGAAGATTATTCTTAATATGCAATAGTATATTTACTTTTGTGGGAAGCAAACACTGGGTGGAGTCTTAGACATGTTTGCATCAGGATTTAGTTGCAGTGATCTTATTTGAAGCAACGTATGGATAATACCCAGAGTCAAGCGAGGACATATTCCTGGCCACTTTCTATCACAGAGAGAACAAACCAGGTCACCATCCTTCATAGAGGGAATAACCCCACAGCTATTGGTTTTTTTTACAGAGGGAACACACTCTAGTAAAGCAAAGGCCAAGGCTGGACTAACCACATTTGATATAATCATATTGACGCTGCAAAAATATGGCATGTGTCTCAATCCAGACATAACTATTCAAACAGTGAAAAAATGCATAGGATCAATTTGGCTGTGACTAGTTTGATGCCTATATTGAACACACAATGTGTGTGGCATGGAGGGAACTGGCATTGTTCCAAAAGGCTCTGCATGGCCAATAAATTGAGTTCCATCTGGTTATCGTGCCCCAAATCAGACAGAGATGTGGCAGATTAGATTATTTTCCTGAAACATTATGGAGAATTTCCAGGGTGAGACCTGCTGGGTTCCCTTGGTCTCTATTCAGGGAACAGCCTGTGACTTGGAGGGACATTAGGTGCTTCATCGGGCATTTTTGTGCTGTACGCATTGTATTTTTCATGGTTATCAAATCTTGAATCATAGTTTTAATGGTTTCAATTACACAGTGTCTGTGATGTGACATTCCAATTTACCAAAAAATCCATGTGAGCCAACATAATTATTTATGTTGCTGAGAACTAAGATTAAAGTAGATTTGAGATGGTTACTCTGGTCTGAAGTAAAATTATTTGTTCTGTCAGGTGTGGTTCTGCTCTGTTGTTTCATGTGATACACATCGCCAAAATATTAACCAGGTTCAAACAAGACTGAATTAATGTTTTATTTATACTTAAAATGATGCAATTGTACATCGTCTCATTGAATTTATAACTTATTTTTGGTCATCAAGTGTCAGACACACACTGCAATCAAACACCATGGTTCATATTGTAAACCAAACTGAAAGTTCAACATATGCATGGCTTCCTTTTGTCTGGTGTAGAGAATTTATATCCATTGTGATCAACATTACAATAAAACAAAACTGAAATGACACTTGAATTTAGTTAATTTCAGTTCATGTTCTCCATGAGGACTAATTACACCCATCCTTTAGATTCATGGAATTATAGTTTATGAAGGAGAATGATATCCAGCCTATCAAGCCTAAAACGGTGACTAGCTTCTTCATTGGAGCTAATTATTATTCCCTTGCTCTTTTCATTGTGTCTTGTTTAACTTTTTTTAACCAAACTATCTTCTTGGGGGGAGGTAAGCAGGGTCTCTTTGAGGGTAAGTTGGTTCCAAGATCACGTGCCTTCAAAGGAAGATCAGAATGAAATTAATCCTCAGTTACAGCCTCCCAGTTGGTTCTTGAGCCAGGTAGGTCCACAGTTCTCTAAGATAGTTGATGACAGAGCAGCCAGCTACCAGAGTAGCATTAAGGGAAACGATTGTTTCTATTTGCAAGCCAAAGCCCTAATGGTGGTGCTCGCTGTACAGCAGTGGGAAGCTCATCAGATAGTATTTGCAATGTAAACTGTTATTTTAACTGGTTAGACTTCAGCAGTACTCCAATATATATTTGGGGGTTCAAAAGCCTTGTCTCTTATGAAATTGCACCTATACTCTGGAATAAGGTAAGAATGGTGTGTCTCACACAGGAGAGAGTGCTTACCCCATCCAAGACAAATGGAAATTTCCATGCATATGTAGAACTCTTAGTAGTTTGGTTTGGATACACTTAAGTATGGTGAATAGTTTCCGCATGTTAGGCACCCAGATCAAAAAAAGCCGAACTAAACTTATGCAGCTCCCCCTTATGATGGATTTAAAATCCTAACTAATATTCAAAAGCATTTTGCAAACATCACCTAATTTTGCATCTTACCCTGATACATAATGAACAATATATGAGTTGGGGGGGGGGGTGGGGGTATGTATTTTTAGGCAAGTTAACTCCTTGTTACAAGTGATAAGGTGCAGATTGGAGTGGGAATGGTTCGTGAGCATTACATTAATATGTGGAGTTTAATCAGTTTTTCAATTCCTGCATCAGATGCAACTCTGCTTTTGCATACGGCAGTATACAATCTACCAAGACTGGTTCACTCACCTTTCTTAACTGGTTAGAATGGGCATTTCTTCCTCAATAGGTTTATTGTGTAAAATGCACACTAGATGGTTATCATGTCCTCAATTAGAGAGTTCCAGTACTTTGGACTTCAATATACCTGTGACATTGGCCAGGTTTTATTTCAGTAAGAAATTCACATGAGCTAATCCACAAACTCTTCCTTGTATAGCCAACAGGATACAACCACACCATAATAATGTCTAATTTATTGGTGTTCTCTCACAGAGTCAGGAGATTGGGGCAATTGTGTTCTGTCCTTCAATCTTACAGCTAAATCATTCATTTACCTCACAGCTGTTTTGGATATGCTACATGCAAAAGAGCTGCCATGTTTACCAAAAAAAAACAGCTTGCATTTATATAGCACCCCTCAAGCAGGGTAGCAGTGCAGAGCGCTACAAAATCAGTCACAACACTTGACAATAATTACTCTAAGTGTTTTGAGTTGTTTCAGCATAATTAGGCACTCTACCAATGAGTTTTTTCTTGAAATGCAAGTTGATCCATTAACGTGGAAGTGGCCACATCTGAAAATTGATATAGCCACATGTGACTAGGGACACTTTTTGGACAATGCTGCCTTAGTGTTTCACCATCTCCCAGGTATGTGACACACTGCAGTCACAGTTGCCATTATTTTGACTCCCCACGCTCGTTCCGCCCAACTGCCAGCTCCTGCCGCTACCATGAGAGGACGTTCGATTGGGAGGGGAGGGCGCAGGTGGCCCAAAGTTGGAAATGGTCTCGGGCTGGATGAAAACATCCCCCGGGCCAGCTGTTGGACCTATAGTAAAATCTGTGAAGCTCTTTGAGATATTTTGACAATGTGATAAGGCACTACATCAAATGCAAGGTTTATTATTGTAGTTGTTTATCTTTTCCTTTGTGTGAACCAGTTTCTGGCCCTTTCGTCATCTTTCTTATAATTTTGGCAACATGTCAGTAACTAAAAAAAAATGAGTTCTGTGTAAGCAAAAAATGACTTCAAGTAGCTGGGTCCTGCCTCAGCCCTCAGCCACATGAAACATTGCTTATTTCAGTTGGCCCATGTTTTGCTTCTCAGTTAATTGTAGCATTTGAACTGTATTTACAGGAACTCAGTCACCAGATAAGATCACAGTTGCACAGGCAAAATCTCTTAGCCCACACTCTAGATGGTGCTGCACAATTGGAAGCAGCTCTGTAATATCTTTGGCTACTAGTGACGTGTGATTCACCCTGTTTATGCTGCAGGTGCATTCTGCAGCACTGATCGCAGCATAGAAACACGTGCATGTGAACAGTTATCTGAACATGACATTTGAGTCTCTACAATCTCTAGGTTTGGTCTGTACAAACTAATGGTTAGAAAGCACTGCAGTGGCCACATTGGTGGATGGGACAGTCCGCAGGTAGGGCCACCTGAGATACAGTAATAATAATAATAATCCTTGAATTTGCTATTGCGCCTTTCATGTCAGGAGGACATCCTAAAACTCTTCACAAGATTTTACTGTGAACTGGAGTGACTTTGTATTTGTAGGTGAACATGGCAGCCCAATTGCACACAGGATACCAGGAGAAACTCCCCTTTTTTCGAGCAGTGCCAAAGATTCTTTAACATTCACTGGACCAGGCACACAAGACCTCGGTTTAATATTTCATCGGAGGGTGGTACCTCCAGCAATGCAATACCTCCCTGGCACTAGATTGGAGTGTCAGCTTATCTGAGTTCAAGCCTAGATGTGGCGCTTAAACCTACAACCTTCTTGATTCAGGTGAGAATGCTACAAAACGGAGCCAGACTGATACACTGGATAAATGTTGCAAGAGTTAATGGTGGTCAATGGTTCTTTTAAGCTGTTTCAGTTGTGCTGAGATATTCCAGGAGACATCTTCATCTCTGATTACAATGTCCAACAATGATATAAAATGATACAACAACAACAAATTACATTTGTATAGTGCCTTTCACATGAGGCGGATATAGCCAATCAAACAACAACAACAACAACAAGATTCCATTTATAGAGCGCCTTTCACGTCGGGAGGACATCCCAAGGCGCTGTACAGTTTGGTCAGGACCCGAGCAGGGGGACATGGTCAGGGTGAGGGGAGGGAAGGGAGGGAGCGAGGATGGGGTAGAGAGTCGAGAGGGGAGCTGAAGGCAAAGCCTGGCATATGAGGTAGGGGGCCTCTGACAGAGCAGGTCTTGGACACTTACCAAGCAAGCCACTAGGTCACGGCTTCCCATGGCTGCTACAGATTTATTGACCCTGCCTGGGGACCAACATTTTATTGTCTCAGAGTGTCAAGTGTTTCCTTCTGTATTCACACTCTCAACTGCAACTTCTTATGCAGCATCCTGTATCATCAAATTCCTCCCACCCATGCTAATCTCCCACACAATAGCGCCGAATATGGGAAATTAAAGAACATTACATACAAGTTTCATAAGGGCAGTAAATTTTATTAGACATAGGAGAACAGGAGAGGAGCCATACCAAAGAAGGCCTTCACATCATCTCACTGGATAGGGTTGTCTACTTGGTGACACTGTTTTTATCTTTAACCTTCAATCTCTCTGTCTTTCCCTTTATCTATCCATGTGTCTCTTTTTTCTGTGTGTCTCACACACTCGATTACTTTTTCTTTGTCTCTTCATTATAAACTTTTTCTTCAGGTGGAAATTGTGCTCATTGGGAATACAGAAATGGAAATAATATCCCAGTATCTCAGGATGTAAAATGGTTGTCCAGCAGAGAACACTCACGTTATACTAATAATCCTTCCATTTCGTACAGCATCTTTCGTGTCGCGAAGATGTCCCAAACCGGTTCACAGGATCTACTTGAGAATGGTGTGGTTGAATATGTTTTGTGGATGAACAAGACAGCCAAGTCCCGCACAGCAATATCCTACGAGTGACTGATTAATTTTATTGGGGAATGATAGCCAGGACACTGTGGAAAAAGTACCTTCTTTTTTCAAATTTTGTCAATTGATCTTTAATGGTATGAACAAGCAGATGGGACTTTTAATGTCTCCCCAGTATCCTGGGCACAAATATATAGTTCCAAAGAGAAAGCCCAGCATCACCTCCTCAGGACAAGTGTGGACAGACAATAATTGCTGGCCTTGCCAATATTGTCTGCAGTCTTGGTACAAATAAAACAAATTGGGCTACATAATGTATTGCTTGATGTATATTTCCCCACATGAACCAGTCTAAATCTCTCTGTGAGCAAATTATTTGACCAAGGACAGAAATGTTATTGGATATAGATGGTTTCTCTCCTTGTGGACAGGACATACATACCCTCCATAAACCTCTTGAATGGTTAAAGTACAAAGTCAAATAACAGTCGAGATCTGTTGGTAGCACAATCTCATGGTTTATCTGGGTTTTCATCAGCACATACGCTTAAGAGTGAATGAATAGGCTAGTGATAAATAACAGCAAGTGGTGGGAAGCAGTCTTTTCTAAATAGGCCCTGCTATCATTTTAATCTGTAAGTTCTACCAAACATTCTGGCTTGTGACTAAACAGTAGGGTTTGTGTTCAAAGTATGAGGGTAAATTGAACCTTTATAAGTAATTCTCAATCAAAATATGCATATAATGAAGTTACTGGTAAAAGTGTAAATCTGCCCAGTCATTGCCTAGTGGAGTTAACAGTTGACCAGTTATTGTGTTGAGGGATTCCCTGGAACTAGACATAGCTTTCTCTGCACTGAATTGCTCCAGCTAGATTAACCTTTGCAAGTTTAACTGAACACATTGAAGATTTTCTCAGTTGGAAATCAATTGATTTGCCTCATAATGCAGACCATAACTACTGAAAATAGCTTAAAGAAACATTTTGGCTCCTTGCTAGTTATGATTACTTTAGTTTACACTAAGGATGCTATACCAATGCAAGTTGTTGTATCTGATGACGTGTGAATTCCATTAGAAGGCAGCACTACCCGTGTGAGGTGGCAGTATACTTTATTGTGTATCTTTGAAAATTTTAATACAATTGAGTTTTCACAGAAACATACATTTAGAAATTACAGTTTATGTCACAATTAATCTGTTTCCAGCCCAATTAATCTACTGGACTGATATTCTACTGCTGATCCAGCCAATGGATTCTAAACTGATTCTTTACAATTATTCATTCATAACATTATGGAAGTGAATTGTTAATTATCTATGTCTAATTATTGATCAATACTGTCATACCTATTAATAATTAGTCCCAAAATCAATATTTCATAGGTGACAACTCAAGTGAGATGTTATGCATCAGAAAACTACATGCACAGAAATGAAGGAGTTGGTCTTTGTTGATATTTTTATCTTTTACACAAAATGTGTTACCAGTAAAACTGAGCAATATCTGCCTCCAGGCATCTATAGCAACCACCAGCCAGTGGGGTCCTACAGAGTGAGGGGCAGGAACTGCAGTATCAGTCTGGGTTGTAAAGTCTTGTGAAGGTGCTGGGAAGGTGTTTGTCATGCTGCAAATCTAGACCGTACATCAGTTCCTTAACTGCTTTGATTATGGACAGAGCAGCTGGAGGAAGAATTGTGATTGGCTGTCCCAGAGGTTGGATTGGATGCCTGTTGTTGTCTCTGATGGGATATTGGGATGTTGGCTATAGCAGAACATATATAACAATGGGCAATAAACCTATGGTAACAATTAAACCAAATGAGAGGGAACCCTCATCTTTCCTATTGTCGAATAAGTATTGGTTTGTTAACCAAACTCACGCTTTAACCTGATCAGAATAATCTGTTACTTTGAAAGATGGTTGGATGTTACATGAAAGTAGGAAGGCTGACCTTTAGAGCTTATAATGAACAGCCACTGCAATAATGAAGAGCATTAATAGCTTCAGTTGTCTCGTCTTCTGCTATATATATTTCCCACAATTACAAATGATTATTTCAGCATATGTAAGTTCTAACCCAACTGTGTTACATTATAGAGACTTGTCAAATCTCTTCAATGTCACAGCAGACCTTGTTAATTATTTTTTGAGTAATTGAGTAAAATAAAGTACCTGAAAAACATACAGAAATTCAAGCGTGATTATTCAGTCCTCCAATAAAACATGTTTGCGTTTTACTTTTCCAAATTCTTATGGCTACCTATTAAAACTAAGTGTTTGATGAGAATATTAAAAATAAACCTCAATGAACAATTCAATAATGAATATAGATGATAGTTAAGATCATTATTGGAATTAGATACACAAGAAATATGAATTTGTCTTATATAATGTTTACATTATTATTTACTGCAATGCTTTAGGTATCCCATGAAATAACTTCCAATTGCTAACCCATTGTTTGACTGTTGAGTTTCCAGCCATACTTTATCACCAACACACAACCTAAGTATTGCTCCTCCAGATAAAATTTCATAAAATGAGTAATAGGACTGATATGTGCTAATGACAACTTTACCATTTAGTACTAATACAACTAGTGCATTTTTTGTATACACCTCACAGAAATATTCAAAGGCATACACCCCAGCAATGCTGGCAGTGAAAATGCCTGTGACAGGATCATAATCTCCTTGACCGTTGTAGAGAACTTCGTTGAATAGAATTGGGGTGTTACAGTTTGGACTGGCGCTGGTAAGTTTGACACAGAAAGCAGATCTCACTGGTAAAATAATATTTCCTGGAGGTCCCATTTGTCCTATGTAGCCGGTCTCTCCTTGGGCTCCTCTTAGTCCATTGTCACCTTTTGAACCAGGTATTCCTGGAATGCCATTGTCACCTTTGGAACCTTTATCACCATTTTCCCCAAATAGACCTGGATTACCTTGTGGTCCAGGTAGTCCAGTGTCCCCAGGAATACCTGTTTGACCATTTGGTCCAGGGAACCCAATTTCACCTTTTGATCCTTTAAATCCATGAGGACCATTTTCACCTTGAGGACCTATTGGCCCACTGTTGCCTTTATCACCGGGGGGTCCTATTGGTCCATGCTCACCTTTATCACCTGGGGGTCCCGGTTTGAATTTAGGTTGTGCTGAAAAATATTTTGAGCATTTTAGCTATACAGATATCAGGTATTGGTATCGTATGATAAGGCAACTCATTGCCTTCAGGTGACATTGAGTGAAAAACTTCTCTGCTGACTGTAAAGTTATTCAATGCAATGCAGTCAGACCAGTCTCAACCCATTTGCTAATGGTGTGTTTCCATGTTACAATAAACTGTCCTGAATTCCCAAGTGACTGGCGAATCTGGGGAGACTCAAATCAATGATGATTGAACAGTTCTTTATGTTTTCAGTTCATCCACTATGACGCTGACCACAAAAAACAATAAATACAGTAATAAAGTGGTATCACTGCCATTATTAAGCCTAAATTACTCAGATTAATAGTAAAAACTAAAGTTTATCCCAATATCTTCTCTAATTGGGACCAGTTCTGTTGGAGGTATATTGTCAACACTAGTATCAGAAGGTGCCATGCTGTTATCTGCCTTTTTCTCTACATTTCTTTTTCTTTCTAAGTCTCTCGCTCTCTCTCTATCTCCAATTCTATATTTTCCTGGTTCTAACCCTGTACTGTATCTATATCAGATCATCAAAGAAATGAACTGCATCTTGTGATGCTGTTGAAACTAAACTGGGAAAATAATGCACCACTGGTTAAGATGCATGCACATATAATCATTTTACTTCTGGGATCCATGCTGTGACTAAGCTGTCAAACAGTTATCCTGTTTAGATATGTGTAAGTAATAATCCTGTGTCAGTTACATGGTGGTGGGTTGACCTCATACAATGTTTTGTAGGTTACAATTTTAAGTCGTTTGACGATCTGGAGGTTTGTAACCCGTTTCTGAGGTTGATCCCTTGGTTTTGAATTCAGAGGCTATCATAGAAATACATGTGATACCACGGCTCAGAGCCTATACTTACAAGGAAAGAGTAGAGAAACTGGGAATCTGTACTGCACATTGAGCTGAATAACTTACTTAATATATTATGATTCTAAGTTCTATTTATCTACTTTCAGGTAGCAATAATCAGATGTTATCTTGTGATGTTGTAGAGAATTCAAAATGCCTCGAATTAATATTGTCTATCATAAGAACACCCTAGGGTCCTTTTGAATTAGATAACAATAAAACAGTTAGAAAGAGATCAAAGCTAACTAAGAGGCTATGTCGAGTGCTGTAACATTTGAGATTCATATGCTGTGTCTGAAGCAGACATGAAACATAATGAATGCTGTTAGGATCCTTGGTTTTATGTCCAGAGGAATAAAGTACAAGCAGGGAAGTAATATGATGATGGGACTGTGGAACTCACTGCCATAGCTGTGGTTGAGGCAAAAAAAGAATAATGTATTTAAGAGGAAAATCAATGCATACATGAGAGAAAGGAATAGATGGGGGACATAGGAGAAGGGTTTTCAGCACCTTGGAATGTCCTCCCGACATGAAAGGCGCTCTATAACTGTAATTTTGTTGTTGTTGTTTCAGGAGTTGATGGAGTATAACCAGGGTTAGGGTTAGGGTTAACAAACCAATTGGGCCAAATAGCCTGTTTCTATACTGTATCATTCTATGTAATTATTTGTGAAACTTTGCTATGATATGTTACAATAATGTTACTGCAGTCTTGAGTGTATATGGAATTCTTGAGCTCTGACACTTACACATAATCCTTCTTACCTTGACACATTGGTAGTTCATGATCCCAATTTCCATTCTGACAGTATATTATGTTTGGTCCTATCAATGTGTATCCAGAATCACAAGTATACCTCACTGATGTTCTTAGAAGTTTAAATTTTGCATAGCGAACATGAGGAATAGGGCCACAGTTTGGAACTGGAAAATAAAAATATAATATCCCGAGTCAGTGTAACAATCAGATGTTATCTTATGATGTTGTAGAGAATAACTCGCTGATACTCAGTGACTGGAAGATCACATTCACAAAAGTGAGTGGGAGTTCTGATTGCATTGTGGTTAAGGGTCTTTGTGGATTGGAATATCACAAAATATTCCAACAAATTTCACTGAAGTAATGGAAGCGTTGCAAATCACGTGAGAGATCGTCAGTAATCGTTCATTGTCAGTGAGCTGTTATACGAGTTGGCACCATTTTAGAGTTCTCGAATTCGGTCAAGGGGTATTTGTGATGCCATAATAACTCATTAGGGCAGAGGATCTGCATTGAGAGATCATCTTGGTCTCCTTTAGCAATCAGGTCAAGATATAAATTAACACAGGCTCAGCAACAGCTTGTCTGTGCATTCTCTCTATGTTCAGGAATGGTGAATAGGTGGTAAAGCAAAGGAAGAGATAAACCAAGAAATTATATTAAAAAAATGAACAAAATAAATATATTTAGACAAGTACTTAGCTAAGAACAATAGAAAGATTTTGCAAAAGGCCCCAATGTGACTTGAACCCACAACCTTCTGTCTCAGCAACTTGACTGCTATGAACCTCAGATGGGTGTCAACCTGGCTCAGTTCATAGCATTCAAGTCGCTGAGACAGAAGGTTGTGGGTTCAAGCCACATTGGGGCTTTCGATTCGTTGACACTCTAATACAGTGGGAGAGCACTGCATTGTTGGAGTTGCTGTTGTTCATATGAGACCTTAAACCAAGGCCTCGTCAGGTGGACATTAAGGTTCTTATGACATTATTCGAAAAAGAGAAGAGAATTTCTCCTGGTGTTCTGACACACAATTCCGCAGATAAAAGTGATCATTCAATTTAATGGCTGTTTATGGGACATTGCTGTGCACAAAGTTTGTTGCAGTGTTTCCCTAAAGAACGCAGTCACTACATTTTATAGTGGAGTTCTTTAAAGCATTTTAAGGTGATTTCCTGGCGTGAAAGGCACTAAATCAAATGCATGTTATTATTATATAGGCACAGCAAGCTTAACAATCCACAGGGGATCATTTCTATAATCTAATAGCTTGGTATTTCTGTCTTTTTCCATAAAGCAACCTTAATAATAATCATAATAATTATCCTTGTATTTGGTATAGTATCTTTCATGTCAGGATAAGATCTCAAAGCACTTCACTGGATTATTGTGAAGTGTAGTAACTGTATATTTGCAGCCCATTTGTGCAGCGCAATGTCCCACAAACAACCATGAAGTAAATGTCTAATTTCAGCTGGAGGATTGTTGGTAAGGACACCAGTTAAAATGTCCTTCTCTTTTTGAGTAGTGCCTTTAACATCCACCTGAACCTGAAATAGGAAGTTTTCACATGTTTGCTGAGTTCATAACAAGGGGGCATAATGTAGAGATCCACAGATCTAAAAAAGAATTTACGAAGAACTTCACACAGAAGATGATGAGAATGTAGAATTCGCTGCAAGAAAGTGTGGTTGAACCAGAAAACATCAGTGCATTTGGAGAAAACTTGATTCATGCAGGATATAAAAGACAGAAAAGGGAATCAAGGAGATTAGGATGACTTGTGTAGAATATAAACACTGACACGGAGTGGCAGTACCAACCGAATGGCCTGTTTTGGTGCCAGAAAGACTATGTAATTCTATGTGATGTATGAAATGTGTAAATATATATATTATATATACATAAAATGAGAAGCACCTCTACTTTCATATGTCAGCAAATTGAAAAAGCATGTTACTTTGGGTATTTTGAGGACAAAGAACACATTACGATCTTTGTTTAAGAAGGTCAGACATTTAGTATTCGAACAGTTATAAGCCTGGCCTCCTCTACATTGCCCTCTGCCCTTTTCAATTCTCTTATTATAGTTAAAATGTTTCTCAACTCACAGTAGTTTCGTTTTGCAATAACTTCGGCATCCAAATTATTGAAGCTTCTGTAGATGAAATAAAATAAGTAATAGATCTTCAGTTTATAAAGAACTCTTAAAGACAAAGTTGCTGAAAATCTTTTGATGATTGAACAATTCCTAATTTAAAAACTGTTGCTACATTGTTGGAATAATTCAGGAGTTGCTGCCGTTGCACCCCATAAACTTCCAGTTGAGAACTGCTCATCGGAAATTGTCACTCTCAGTTCTGATATACTGATAACTCAGGATTTATATGTCAGCTCCCCTTAGTTGATAGAACTCTTGTCACTGAGTCAGAAATTGAACTCACATCATCGAGGCTGAAAGGGGTGCTGCATTTTTGGTGTTGCCAACCTACAGTTGAGACATTAAACTGAGGTCCTGTTTGCCTGTTCAGGTGTGGATTAAAGGTCCCATGGCACTATTTGAAAAGAGAAGGGAATTTATCCTAGTGTGCTGGCTAATAATCCCCCAGGTAAAACTGGTCATTTACTTCATGGCTGTCTTTGGAACATTGCTGTGCGATTGGCACATTCATTACCCTTTACAGCAAATCCTGTTAAGCATTTGAAATGGCCTCCTGATGTGAAAGGCACTATATCAAATGCAATGAATATTATTTGTAAGGTGCAGGAAAGGGCAGTCATTTTTTGTTTATAACAAAATCACTGGGTCATCCTCCCACCATGGAAGGCACTATATAAATGTAATTTGTTGTTGTGTATCATACAGAAAGCCTCCTATTTGTGCCTCTTTTCCTACCAATTCTTACTCATGATATAGTATGGTATCATAGATGGGAAACTCGCACAGTCCTGCTTGTTTCCATGCTGTAATGTTTTGTTTGTATGATTTTTAAGCAAGCTTAACAGGTTCAGTTCAACTTTCAATGTAATGTGAATAGGAAGTATCCAATCATGCAACAGAAAGGCTTCAGGCTATTACTGGGAATGCTGTTCCTGGGCAGATGAGAAGTTTTTAAGCAGGATATAAGTAGGTTCAATTCTGGGAATAGCCCCTCTATATTGCTCAAGTATTCTAGCATGCTTTAAAACATGTGAATATGTGCCAAACACAATCCTTCAATAGAGTCAAGCTCAGATCTAATCTTCTCAAATATATATAATCAAAAGATGTCACACAACCATGTGTAAGATTACATGTACCATTTTGTCGCCTACATGTGTTCTGTGGACTCTGTACTCAGGCTGTATAGTGATTTGGTCAGGCCACACCTGTAATACTGCTCCGTTCTGGTCACTGTATCAAAAAGGAGGGTGCCCAGCCCACGAAGCAGAGCAGAGGTAACGATAATGATCCTCAAAGTTGGAGGAAGGAGCTTTAAGCAAACTTGGATATGCTCGGGTTTTTCAGTCTCTTAATAGAAGACGACTCAAAGGGGACCTTATGGAGGGATATTTTAAATGGGATTGAAAAGTGAATTCAGAGTCATACTTTAGGATGTACCAAAATAAGAGTACACAGATTTAAAGTTGGAAAGGGCAATTTCAGAACAAATACCAGGAATCTTTCTTTACCCAGAGGTTAATTAATGATTGGAACAGATGCCAGGTTGAGTTGTTGATGCCAGGACACTAGACTGGTTTTAAAAAAGCAGCTTGACACTGTGATGGGAGAATGGAAGGGTGGATATTCTGAAGGGATAATATCAGCTGGGCCAAAGAGCCTTCTTTGTCTAAACTAATCTAGTAAAGATCCCATGGCACTATTCAAAAAGTGAAGGGTTTTTCACGTGGTATGCTGGCTAACAATCCCACATCTTTGTCATTCATTTTATGGCTTTTTGTGGGACGCTGCTGTAGTTAAATTGGATGCAGCATTTGCCTACAAATACATAGTCATTAAACTTTACAGAAATTCCCTGTGAAGCATTTCGCCCTTTTAAGATCTATATCGTATGTAAGGATTATTGTATCATTTACCTTAAGGTAATGTCTGCCAAAGGATTATCTAGGAAAAGAAACAGAAGAATATCAGTCACCACACTGTTCTTTGACTTGCTAATGAGTTTGATCAGGAGGTTTATTCTTTGTTCTCCAGGTAGCCAATCTATTGCATTTTATCAATTTATAATTTTTATACCTTATTCTATTCCATTACTGAATATACAAGTGGAATCTGGATCAAAGTCCAACGTATCATTTTTCTGCACTGCAAGCTCATAGCTGCTGCTCTACACTGTGTGTGTGAGACGGCAGTGTTTCAGGGCTGCTCTATGGTCTGTTTGGTATTGAATTTTATTGATGCTATTTACAACATTGTTTTAAATACACCAAGCTTTGTGCACAGTCCACTGCCAGCAGAATATGGCATATATCGCTTGGTCTATGCACATGACTGAGGTCAGGCAATGAAAAGTGTTGTGATAGTTTCTGCATCAATCTATAAACAGAGGTCAGTGTTGCCGAGAGTTGCATAACTGCTCCAGTGGCTGCGAGCTAATGTCTAAGAAGTCATCTCACAGGGAAATGTTTGGAGGTTCTATTTAAAAACTTGGCATATTAAAGACAGAGAATGTCTCCAGTGCTGGGAGTCCTGGCTGTTGTGTGATTTGTGTGTAATTCCTTATTGGCTCAGGTACAGCAAGTTGGGACTGGGCAGTCACTCGAATAACAGCCAGCCCCATTCTGCTGAAACATATTTACTTAAATTTGAGCTCTCACGACATCACTGACGAAGGCTGAGCTTTGTTTCAAGCGCCTAACTGACCTTGTGTAACACTGCGGCTGTGAGCAAAAGACAAGGCTGACAAGCCAAAGCTTTCTTCACTTCTACTGAATATTTAGCACAGAAAATATGAGAAACAGTCAGCAGGTTAGCAAAGCTGCACCTGTAGACCTGTATGAGGTTCCAAAGGGCTCACACATTTTAATTTTCTGAATCGGGGAGATTTAGTCCATTATTCTCTGCCAGATACTCTTCAAATGAAATCAACAACACCACTAACTGATGCAGACAATTCTGAATTAATTAAATATGAAAAACATGTATCAGTACAACTTCTGTGCAAACAGTTTGGAGTTATTCGCCAGAAATGTATGAGAATAATCTGCTGAGATGTCTTTTCTAATACTGAATCCTTTTGGATATGCATAGTCTGGTTCATGAAGATACATGAAAAACATTAAGCTGTTATTAGCACTGAGCCTTTGCTACACTCCAAGACTATGTCTAAATGGGAGAGCTCTGGGGATTCCTGCTCAGTCTCTTACCTGCTGAAACTCCATCAGTCGGAGCCTGGAAAAAGCCAGCGAGGATCACACCCAGGAGCCACACAGGTGTCATTTCTGAAAGAAACACATTCATTCATGAGTCAGATGCCAAGCTGACAATTTAGAGACGGGCTCACAGTTACTGGGGATTCAGCTATGGTCCGAGAGTGGAAAGGAATTAACGATAGGGAGACTGAAAATTAAATGCAGACTTCAATAATACAGAGATGGTTGTAACTTTCCTTAAACTATTGAGATACCCTAATTCCTGAAAGTATAGCTGGTGCATCAAAATGTCCATCAGAGGTCTTGTGTCCTAATGGTAAAATTAATCCCAGTCCTGATAGTAAATTGCCTGCTGTAGATGTCCCATCCCAACTATCAACCTAATGAGTATATATTTGAGGAGTGTGGCTTCTCAGTGTGTGTCCACACAGCCCCCACGCCAACACTGGGAGGCAGATTGTCACTCACCTCAAGACTCTCAGATTCTCTCTGAATATGTTTCAGAAGTTCAGCCTTTTAAACAACATGACGTGGCTCCTCCCCTTTGCTCCCTGGGGTGTCAGGCTGCTCAGTGTACAATGCAGGTCACGCTGCAGAATCAATCAATTTTGAACTATTGTTTACTTTAAGACTAGCCCCAGTGTAACAGTTACAGACACATTCCCAAACTTCTGATTGGTTACCAAATCGTGATTTCTTGGGGCTCAAAATTCTGTCAGCTGCTGTCTGGGTGTTGGTTCTCTAATTTTAATTTACTAGAAATGTCAACAGTAACAGCAACAAATTACATTTGTATAGCACCTTTCACGTCAGGAGGATGCCCTAAGGCGCTGAACAGTCAGGGATCTGTACCAGTGGAAGTTACAATATCTAAGTGATACTCTCTGGTGGAAGCAAAATCTGATGGACAGAAACCACTTTCAGAATTACCCTATTTCAACAAGAAAAATAAGACAACAATTGATCACTGCATGTGGTGGCCATATTTAAATAACACTTTCAATGTGAAATGGAAGCACAAACAGCATAGAGAGCGAGCAGCCGAGTGTTGGGAGGCTGGAAAAGGAGGTTGAGCTCCAGGGGCCAATTGACACTGGTGTGTTGCACCATGACCCTTGGAGGTTTTTGGGGGGCGCCATTGGCAACCTAGTGCAACACGAGTGAAGGAGGATAAGTGGATGGAATTATTGGATATGGATGGTTTCTTCTCCGAGGAAGATGGTGCACAATGCTGGGCTTGAGGTCGAGGTGAATTTGACAATGGTCATGTTGGTGAAGGAGGTAACAGCTCCTGGTCATCCTCCAAGGCTACTAAAAGTATTGCTCATCCAGGAGCTAAGGTAGACAATTATCATTACAATTATCATTTGGATGGAAATGGTTGATTTCAGTTACTTTAGTTACTAAAATTACCATAAATAGGCTACTTGCCTTTGTCATCTGTCTTTCAAACCTCCTCATCGGCTGTTATCGGTGAGGCATGCCAGCAGCAGCAGCCATTTAGTCGTTAGCTTGACAAGGATGTTAGTGACCTCATCCCCTAGGAGGAGGAGAATTATTATGTGATGACAACAACAATGCATATGAGAAGGAGAGAGGATGAAAAGAAATGTAAGGGAACAAGGCTGTTGATACCTTTTTCCTTCTAAAAGCTCAAGTGGTCAACTGCCCCTGTGCTAGATCTGTATAAAATTCTAGGTGGATAAAAGCCACTGATAGAATACATGGAAGAGGAGCAGACAAAATCAAAGGGTGACAGACAGACATATATTCCAATGTTTTGGAGATATACTTAATATGTCAACTTTTCTACAAAAATGCCAACGCAGATCAAAGTCCTAAAATCCCCAAGTTACAGTTATTTTTAGATGAGTGAGAATTTGATGAACATGCATGCCAATCAATGACATGAGGCACACATTTAGATCCCTTATTTTCAGTTCAGTAGCTATTAAGCATTCAAAGATGGGTTAATAATAAATATTAATAATAATCCTTGCATTTGATTCAGTGCCTCATCACATCTTCGAGATGTCTCAAAGCACTTCACAGAACATACTGTAAAGTGTAGTGACTGTATATTTTGTGGGCCAAATGCGGCAGCCAATTGTGTACAATAGCGTCCCACAAACAGTCGTGGATTGAGTGACCAAATTATTATTCTTTTTTAAAATTCTTTTTATGAAGGGATTATCACTTCGGAAAAGGGATCCGCAACCGACTGACAGCCGGGTTCCTACTTACCACTATGTAAACAACAACTTGCACTTCTATCACACCCTCCATGCAGGGTAGCATCTCAGAGCACTTTAACAGTGGCAGAGCCTGACTCCGAGCCATGGGGGGGTGGGGGAGGTGGCCATAAGCATGGTCGAAGATAAAGGTTGTCACTCAGGTCTTGAAAAAGGGGTGAGAGTGAGCTAGGCGAAGGGATTAAGGCAGAGTGTTCCAAGGTATTAGGGCATAGTGGCTGAAAGCACACCCTCCGATGGTAGGGCGGAGGGTGCGAGGGATGAGCAGGAGCCGGTGCCAGTGGAGTGGAGGCTCTTGGTGGTGCATTGGGGAGTGAGGAGGTTGGAGAGGTAGGGAGGGAGGTGCCAGGGAGTGAATGGATTTCAACACGAGAGTGAGGATCTTGAAGTTGATTCGTTCAGTAATGGGGAGCCAGTGGAGCCTGGGCCAGAACTGGTGAGATGTGGGTATGGAGTTTACAGACATGAGTATGCGGGTGACAGAGTTCTGAATGAGACGTGGAATAAGGAAACTTGCCTAAGGTTTCACCCTGCCCAGGAATTGAACCCAGGTCTTCAAGGCGAGTGCTCTAACCACTGAGCTATGCGACTCCCCAAAAGTTGCTGGAAGTAATCTCTACACCAAACTGAGGATTGTGATAGAATCTAAATACAACAATCAAAGTTTCAAAGAGGACCATGAACTTTACTGCAAGATCGCATGGAGTAAAGTAATGATCTGCTAGTACCTTCTCCAGGTTAAGATAACTAATTCCACGAGCTTAACTGATACAGTGATGGACGTGTAACCAAAGTATGATGTATCTCTCAATTAGACCTAACAATTCAAACACCTAGCAAATGTATCTGATCCACATGTAAGAACTCGATTAGGCTGTGCCTAGTTTGGTGCCAATTTTCAACACCACATTTTCTGGCATGGAAAGGATTGACTTTGCTCCAACAGGCACCACATGGCATAATACATTGGGTTCCATCTGGTTATGCTCCCATTCCGATAGATAGGTGGATTAGATTTTAATTTTCCTGAGACATGGAGAATTTCCAGAGCGAGACTAGTTCTCTTGGTCGGTATTCAAGGTACAGCCTGTGACTTGGAGGGACATTAGGTGCTTTTGCGGCCACTTCTGTGTACAGTGGATTGAGATCCAACCAGATATCTGATCTTCAATCATATAAAACATGAAATGTAATTCATTATTTATTAAAATACTCAAAAGTGTTTGTTTAGTTTAATACAAAATCTCTACACATTGCTTGACACCCAATGGGATAGAAGTAGGAAAACAAATGTAATCAATGTTTGCCCTCTGTACACTTCACGATTCTATGTACTTTATAATAACCTTGTTTCAGTTTTGAAGTGCCTCCTCCTTCCCCATCGCGCCTGAAGATCTTCCTCTTCGACCATGCCTACGGTCACTTCCCCCTGCCTCGGAATCATGCTCTGCCATTATCAAGCACTCTGGGACTCTATATAAAATGTTATTGTTGTTGAAGTGTGCACAAAATAAATGAAATCATAAGCAAGAGACCTGGGTTCAATTCCCAGCAGGGTGAAACCTTGGGCAAGTTTCCTTACTCCACATGCCTGATAATAATCCCTCAAGAAAAAAAACAATAACAATTTGGTCACTCAATCCACGACTATTTGTTGGACACTGCTGTGCGCAATTGGCTGCCGTGTTTCGCCCACAAATATACAGTCAATTCTCTTTACAGTATATTCTATGAAGTGTTTTGAGACGTCTTGAAGAAAATCGCTATATCAAATGCAAGGATTATTATCATCATTATTAATGTATACAAAATGTGAATTTTGTGACTGTTAACATTTAGAATGATCAGGAATACAGAAGATTACAATTATACACTACCATGGAACCAAGTACCTTTAACAATGCTTCTTCAAGCAAGTATTCTTCTAAGAAGTTTCTTTTTTGAAAATGTTCTTCATCTCCAATTCAATAGGCACTTAATTCTCTCTTTCTTTCCTGAGGCCTTGTTGAGGAAGAAGTGTAAAGTTTGACATTGAGTGTTGGCATTCTATTCAACAATGGGGGTCAATACTGGTGATGTTATGCTCACTCAACATCAACCAACCTTGCACATTCTGGTTTAGTAATGAATAGTAATTAGTGTGAATAGTGTGAACCCTGGCTAATTTTGCTCTCTTTAACTCAGACATGCTGAGATTAATTGTAGCTCCGATTGATGCTCTGGCTCAGATCTCGATATGAATCCAGGACCATCTGTATGACTAAGCCTAAATACACTTTTAAATGTACTGCAGTTTGGAAAAAAAACTATTATTAATATATTTATTTCTTTGGATGAACATCTCAGTGCTTCAGAGATAATCTGGAGTATTGAATTTGGAAGAGAATTTAGGGCAGTTAGAGTGTCTACCAACTGAACCAATATATTACAAACAATACAGATTTACATTTATACACCAGCTTACCCTTCAAGAGGATGTTTCAGGGTGCTTGGCACCTGAGCTGAGTGTGGGAGCCAAGGAAGCTGGGAAGGGGAAAGATGGCCAAAAGTCAAAGAGGTAGGTCTTGAGATGGACTTTGAACAAGGTGAGAGAGGGTGTGAGTTGTAGGGATAGAGTTCCGGTGAATTGGGGCAATATTTCTTTAAGAAAGATTCCTTGTTCTCATTTTAAGCTGCAGTAAACCCAATGATCTGGTGCAGTAGCACCTCTTTTTTAAACATAATCGCTAAAATTATTTTAATGCATTTGTCAATTTTTTTCTTTTAATTTTCCTTGTTGCCTCCTCCTTTCCTGAGTGAATAACTATGGATTTGGCAGCCCTCCAGTACATTGCCAAGTGCCTATTTGTTACAGATGGCTGTTCATGCCATATTGTCAGTTGTGTAGATGAGCTTGGTCCTGTTCTTAACAGTGTCCACATTTGCAGGAGATATTACTGCCTTACTTATCTTCTTAAGCTGTATGGCTCAGTGCCACATCCTATAAAACTATGGCATGGACCCTGGATATATTTTTAAATGCATTTTCACCTAATAAGGGTTCAGACCTGTGCTTGGCAGATATCAATTGACCAAGTAGTTACTTTCCATTTCATTCTAACACACAGGAATTTCCATGTGTAGGTGGGATGTGTGGAACTCTGTTTGATTTGAATACTCTTAAGCATGGTAATGAATTTCCACGTATGTCAGATATCCAGTTGAGCAAATAAAAAGTTTGAGAATTTTTTATTGAAGAAAATCTCTATTGAGAATCAAACTTCTTATAATAAGGATCCAAAACACCATTGCCAGAACAAGAGCCTTTCAACTACTCTTTGTGTTAGTTTGGGTGTTTTATTCAATGCTTCACATCTGAAGAATGATTTGAGGTTTTTGGAATCATTTGGCAAACTGATCAATATATTGCCATTTCAGTTTTGGCACCGTACCTGGTCATCTGTTAGACTCGTGGTATGAGCTTGAATGTACCCCCACATCTGCTAGTTGATCAGGATTCTGAATTGGCAATTTTCAACTTTCTTCCAGTAAGCTACTTTATTTTCACTGTTCCTGCAAACACCAGAAGCTTGTGAGACATATGGTCATTGGAACAGCTTTAATCCCCTCTAATATTCCATTGTCATTCCCTACTGGAACAAACACTTCAACTGTTGAAAACTACTAGGGGAAGGTATCTACTATGTCAGTGTCAGTCAAGATGAACTTTGTTCCGAGGAAGTAGCAGAACAGCAACTCCTTTGGCAGAGGTGGATGGTGGAAGCAATGGAATACATCCTTCATAGCCCAAAGTTTAGCCACATTCTTGGTTGAAGGAAAAAGAAACCATTCCTCTCGCCTGTAATGAATTGCCAAGAAATATATGGATATCCAGAATGAAGTCTACCCCTGCCCCGCACTGAATGTTCCTTCTCATGTTGGGTTTAAAAAACAGCTTCACAGGGCAACACCTTCATACCAGACTGCAGTAAACTTTCAAAATGCTTCAGGCATTTCAAGTGTTTCAGTTGAGATTTTGAGTAGAAATCTTTAAGCTTCCCATATCCTTTTTGTTCATATGTTGTAAAATCAGATGTAAGACTTAGCTGAAGACTATTCTCCTCAGGGATCTGAATTGGCTCCAAGTTGGCATACTTGGCAACAGAATGTCAGTATAGAATCAATCCTCTTGGTAGTTTGGTTCCTGCGCCAGACTGGTGTGCAGCACTGCAGGGCATTGTTGATAGATCAGCTAGCCTCGCTCATCAGTAGGACTTGGAGGGGTTTCATGCAAGACAAGGGCAAAACATGGAGAGAGCATCTTAAAATTTAGAGCTAAGCTGGTTAGAAGTAAGATCAGAAACCATTTTTACAAAGGAATGTTTGAATGTTGAATGTGCTTCCCAAGAAGTACATGGATTGCTAAACAATGGAGCAGTTTGACGCTGAGCCAAGGGAAAGGGGAGATGACCATAGGCACAATTGAAAAAGAAAATGTTCAGGTTCAATTTGAGACAGGAAAAGTCATGGGATTGCGGCAATCAGTTCCATAGATTTGGGGTGGAGCAGAGATATCGGGGACCTAGAGGAAAGATGAAGGAATGGGATTAAAAGTTGTCTCATGATCTAATAAACTGGTGGAACAGATTTGAGAGTCTGATGAACTTCCTCGTGTACTTGTAGTCCTTCGATGGTCTATAGTTTATAAAATAAGAATAAATAATAATCCTTCTGTTTGATATAGCACTTTTCATGTCTTCTGGACATTTCAAAGCGCTCCACAGAATATACCGTAAAGTGAATTGAATGTATATTGTGGTCAAAACACAAAAGGTTGGGACATAACATGTACATGCGACTGCCAGGATGATGGAAGGCGAAATGGATGGACCTTCTTTTGTCTAGTAAATCTTATGTTCTTATGTCTTATTTCTTCAATACGATGTTGAAGGAATCTTGGTTTATATTCCATAACTCATTGTTTTCTTAAGGAACTGAGCTCTGGATGAAAATCAAGTTTGATTGTTATGACAATGTACCGCTGGATCTAGATGCTAATGTCAGCTCCATTAATGAGCTAATAAGCAGTTACTGCTACTTCCAGCAGTAAGCATGGATGCAAAAGTTTTGCAAGGCAAACATGCAAGTACATTACCCACCCACAGAATATGCTTTTGTGCATATATAATGGCGTCAATCACCAGAAAGCAAATAGCACCACCTAGCACTCAGAGACAGGGAAGTGAATAGATTTGTTGACTTGTTGATTAGGGGAATGGATTTATTACTGAAATTTGACTACTTTAACTAACTAAACAGCCCAGTATATCCATAACAAAGTGTTTTAATAATCAGGAAATTCATAAAACCATCTCCTTTTGGAATCTATAAAGTTCTAGAACTAAAATTCGGTTTGAATTCCTTCAAGATCTAATGATCAGCACTTTGAGTTAAAAGAATGTACAGGTCCACAGTATTGGGGTCTTTTAAATAAAAATCACCTCAAATGTATTTCTAATTTGAAACATAATGAAAAGATTACCGGTTTCAGTGATAGGGATTCACACTATGTTTCTGTCTCTGATGCCTTTCCAAATTTATATTCAGAGGGTGAATTTTGCTCTTATCAAAGTGTCACTAATAATGGTGGAATTATTTCTGAAGAGAGATTTGGGTGGATCAGGACCTTTGACCCATTCAAACTCACCCGTAAAATTTTAAAAAATCCATACATTTCATAAATAATACTTAACAGAAGGCCTACAATAGGCGACAATCCATTGCCCATCACTTTAACAAGAAAAGTCACCCTCTGAATATAAATTTTTAAACATAAGACCTTAGACATCAGGAGAATGACTCAAAGCGCTTCACATAATATATTATAAAGTGTGATGACTGTGTATTTCGTAGGCAAAGGCAGCAGCCAATTTGGACACAACAATGTTCCACAAATAGCCATGAAGTGAATGACTAATTTTTAATTTTGTTGGCCCGGTCACCGGGAAGAAATTCCCTTCTCTTTTTGAATAGTGCCATGAAATCCTTAATACTGAGCAAAGGCAGCAGCCGGCTTGGTGAAGTAGGTTTACAAAGGTAGGGTTGGGCGAGACCGTGGCAGGATTAGAACGAGAATCCTGAACTCGCTCTGCTGTAGGATAGGGAGCCAGTGGAGCTGAGCGAGAATAGGGGTGATAGGTTCACGGAGCCTGGTGTAGAAAAGGACATGGGTGGGGGCTGCCGAGTTCTGGATAGTCTGCAGCCTTGTGTAGGGAAGTTCAGCAAGTCCAGAGTGTTGGCATAGATCGTGATTAACAAATAGATGGGCCATGAGGAAGAATGATTGGGGTTATAGATTAGTTGTTTATGCAGACATGATATAGCACCCTTTATGAGGGGTAGCATTTTGGAGAACTGGAAACTAGTGGAAATAAAAGATCTCCACTTACTCTCCCCCAGGTATCAACTGGCAATAAACTGCCCCAATCCTTCTCAACCTGAAACACCATCTGAATTGTGTACCTTGTGGTAACACAATTGAAGAGCTGCTGCTAATACCATGAGTCCACACAGATGGGACCAAACAAATACTATCCTGAAAAAAAAACAGTGTTTGGGGGGAAAAAAATCAGGTCAAATTAAATCAAAATGACGATCACATTCCTGAGAACCTGGCAATATTTTAATCTTAAGATCTGTGTGAGATTGTTTAAGGAACTGTTATTTCTTATCCATACATCAGTAAATTGTTTTAAGAAAGCAATTCAACAAAAAGCACGGGTGTCATGTTCTCTGAAATCTAATGCAAATTACTGAACTTTACTGCAAACTAAGAAAATATTATCCAATGTCCTACCTATGTTATAATTGTAGCTCTATTCGATTCAGGGCACGATAACCGGACTAAATACAATATCATTTGCATTAAAGTGTTCATTGGAGCAAGGAATACGCCTGACAAACTGTTTTGCAACAGAGCCAGGAAAACTGTTGCTGATCAGGAGGCTCTCTATAATGTCTTGGGAAAATTATAATCTACTGTACGAGATCTCTGTCCGATTGAGGGCAAGATAACTCAACAAACTGTGCCCTATGGAGCACAGAATGCCTGTTCATGCCAAAAACTAAATTTTAGTGTGAGTATTAAAAGCAATCTTAGCCTAATTGATTACTTATTCCAGGATTAGATATATTTGCTTGGTGTTTGAGTAATTACATCTCAAATGAAAGAAAACCCATCCTTTATTAACACTTTTAATGTTGTTGTTGTTTTCATCACTGAGCATCACTTAGTTTTCAGTGAATGATCATTATTTTGTGATAGTTCCATTTGTGTTCCATTGGTTCTATAGGGGTTGGGATCCAGTTCCATGAAGGTTGGGAGTTCTTGTAAATCTTGTCCATCTTTTACAACAATGGACCTTTCTAAAAACATTCTCACTGCTTGTCTGGCTAGAGCCACCCTGACGGTTAGGGCTTGCCTGCAACAACAACAACAACAAGATTCCATTTATAGAGCGCCTTTCACGTCGGGAGGACGTCCCAAGGCGCTGTGACAGGTCTGCCCTTCCAAGACTTGCTGATGGGCCAGACTGCTGATCTGTCATCGGCTGTGCCCTGTAGTAGTGTACACCAGTCTGGCTCAGCAACTGGACTTCTATGAATCTGTTTTAAACACTCATGGTTGCTTGTGGAAGTCTGCTGTGTGCAAATGCTGCCATGTTGCCAACAAAGACAGTCACTACACTTGACAATAGATAATTGTAAAGTAATTTAACATATTTTGATATATGTACCTACATTAAAAATGCACGTTTCTTTCCTTTATATGTTCATGAGGAACAATTCCCTAAGAAATATGAGGCAGAACACCAAAACAACAACAACAACTTATATTTATACAGCACCCTTCCTGTGGGTCAATGTCTCAGAAGACTTGACGTCAGAAACTGAGCAATGGAGGATGTTGAAGATATTGAACTTTATTTAAACTTTGTTGAGTCAGCAATGTCACCAGTGCCAACGTTTTAGATGGGAAAAGAACTGAGCATCTCCTAGAAGGTCCATTAGCACCCTGATCTTGGGAATAGTGAAATGGGCTTGATACTGGACATGTGCAGACTCTGTTACAGTGAGTAAGTAACTCACTGTAACAGAGTGGAACCTCTATGTTCATCTTTACAGCCTCCTGCTGTAATACTCTATTATTTCAAATTTCTGTTTTGAACACATGACAACAACAATCAGTTCATCACAATGCAAAAAGTGACTTACCTTTCTCATTGATTTCTCGTCAAAGATCCTCTCACTAAAGTCTACATTAAACTATCCAATAACACAAGGATTGTGATCTCCATCTCTCCAGCATGGTATGACACAAATACACATCAACATTAGCATTTTGTGAACAGAGATTCCCCCACTAATCACAGGATCCACATGCATAAATTTGCAAGACTTGGTGAATGTGTCACAACAGTTTGGGTGATATTTGCAAAAATGATCAGAACAAGTTACCTGCAAGAAGTTATGACATAAATAGAAGCAATGGGTTAAATGGTCTGCCCTGCTGAAAATGTCTTTGTAAGAGAAGAAACTTAAATTTCTATAGTGTCTATCATTTGAAACATCTCAAAGTATTTCACAAGTTTAGTGACTGTTTACATTAGGTTCTATCCTTAATTGGTCTCATAGTTCTCACAGCATTGTGGGAACTAGCATCTGCACCATTAGCAAAGTGAGGAACATAGGGACAAGAAGAGATGCTTTACCCTGGTGAGGCTATTACAATATTTTATTACTTTATCGGAGATCTTCTTATCCTCCTTATCTGTCTGTCTGTCTGTCTGCCTGCCTGCATGCCTGCCTGTCTATCCTTATCCTTCTTATCTATCAGAGATCTTCGTTCCTCCGAGTCTGGCCTCCTCCTTGCCCCCCGAGTCCTCTGCTCCACCCTCGGTGGTCGTGCCTTCAGCCACAATGCCCCGAGGCTCTGGAACTCCCTTCTTCACTCACTTCACCTTGCCCCCTCTCTTCCTATTTTCAGGTCTCTGCTGAAGACCTTTTATTTCGACCAAGCCTTTGGTCACCTTCCTCCCCCTCCCCCTGGCTCGGCCCCGGGATCCGTTACTGTGAAGCACTCTGAGATGCCATGGAGGGCGCTATATAAATCCAAGTTGTTGTTGTTATCCCATTTTTCCATTTCTTCCATTTCCCTTACTTCCCAAGTAACCATCTACTTCTCTTTCAAATTTCAATGACCTCAATTCATTCTGTATCTACAGCCTCCTTTCATTGCATTGCACATTTCTCGCAACCTTCTGAATGACAAAATGTTTTCTGAACATTACTGAAGTTATTATAACTTCAAATAGTGCAGAAGTATGTAAATATTAACCGGTACTTGAAGTATGTGTCTATCAGCTTCTATTCCTTAATTTCACTCAATAGTGTGAAAGAAAATTCGCCACATTGGAAGGAACCTCCATCCAATGACTATTTTTTCATTTCATGTCAATGTTATTACACGCAGAATATTTTATATTATTGGGTCTGTTATTTTTACAAGAGAAAGAACTGCAAATTCCAACCCAAGATATAAGGACTGAAGGCAAAATACATTACGGCTTTCTCCCAAATTGCTCGAGCATCCTATGAATAGGTTCATCCCACTATCTGAACAAAGTAATCATCATTCCCAGAATTATGGGAATCTGCCTCCAGTCATGCTCAAAGCCGGGCTTAAATAAACACAAAACATTAGTTTCAAGGTGATTGATTCTGCAGCGTGACCTGCATTGTACACTGAGCAGCCTGACACCCCAGGGAGCAAAGGGGAGGAGCCACGTCATGTTGTTTAAAAGGCTGAACTTCTGAAACATATTCAGAGAGAATCTGAGAGTCTTGAGGTGAGTGACAATCTGCCTCCCAGTGTTGGCGTGGGGGCTGTGTGGACACACACTGAGAAGCCACACTCCTCAAATATATACTCATTAGGTTGATAGTTGGGATGGGACATCTACAGCAGGCAATTTACTATCAGGACTGGGATTAATTTTACCATTAGGACACAAGACCTCTGATGGACATTTTGATGCACCAGCTATACTTTCAGGAATTAGGGTATCTCAATAGTTTAAGGAAAGTTACAACATCTCTGTATTATTAAAGTCTGCATTTAATTTTCAGTCTCCCTATCGTTAATTCCTTTCCACTCTCGGACCATAGCTGAATCCCCAGTAACTGTGAGCCCATCTCTAAATTGTCAGCTTGGCGTCTGACTCATGAATGAATGTGTTTCTTTCAGAAATGACACCTGTGTGGCTCCTGGGTGTGATCCTCGCTGGCTTTTTCCAGGCTCCGACTGATGGAGTTTCAGCAGGTAAGAGACTGAGCAGGAATCCCCAGAGCTCTCTGAAGTACTGAACCTTTCTGAATTGAACATTTCCTTTTTCAGTATCGACAGCTTAATGTAAATCTAATCTTTCCATTTTTTAATATATATAGTTAAATCAGGCTTTGGTATCAGTAGATATTCAGAATTAGAAAAAAAACATTTCAACAGATTTAATTCCAACAGGTTTCTGGCAAATAATTCAAAATAGTTAGCACAGAAGTTGTACTAAAACACGTTTTTCATATTTAACCGATTCAGAATTATCTGCATCAATCAATGGTGTTGTTAATCTCATGTGAAGAGTATATGGCAGAGAATAATGGACTAAAACTCCCACCTTCAGGAATATGTTGGAGAAAGTTAAAGTGTGCGTTCCCATTGGAACCTAATGCAGGTCTACAGGTGTACTTTTACTTTTGCTAACCTGCTGACTGTTTCTGTCACATTTCCTGTGCCATGGCTTGTCAGTCTGGTTTGTTCTCATAGTCTCCGCTTTAATACAGGATCAATCAGGCACTTGAAATAAAACTCAATCTTCACCAGTATGCCTCGTATTTTGGTGCTCGGAAGAACCGGGCTGACAGAGACTGCCACACAGCGATGGCATGCTCACCACCTGCTATAACTGAGCCATTAAGGGATTACACACAAATCACACAGCTGCCCAACTTTCCAGCACTGAAGAGACAGCCTCTCTTTTTAATATGCCAAACACCGCCCTCTCTGAGATGCCTACATTAAATCGAAGCCACTGGAGCAGTTACACAAGGTAGCAACTCTCGGCAACACTGATATATGTTTGCAAATTGATGCAAAGACCATTTTGGCCGCATTTGGCCCATCTTGCAATTAGTGAAGTGCGCACAAACATGATGCATTTGAATCAATATAAAAATAGTATGATAAAGCACTAATGGGATTTAACACCAAACTGAGTTTATAGTAACGCTGAGAGTCACATTCAGTGTAAAGCAGCTCTGAGAGACTAAAGTCATACAGAGTTTTCAGAGGCAAAATAGGTTTTGTAGAACAGTTGATCGAAAAAGGCAGCATGGCTGATCATACATGAGATCTAACATTTTATATAATTGTCTTAGAGGCCACTTCATAAATTGTGCCTTTGGTTACCTCCCTACAGTTGTTGCCCTTTGTTTGTGTGTTCTCTGTACCTTTGTAATATTGTCATTGTGAGAAAAGTGCAATGCAGTGAAGCCAGGATGACAAGTTCAGTAATGCAAGAACAACAACTTGCATTTATAGAGCGCCTATCATGTAGGATAACATCTTGAAGCATATCACAATGATGGAGATGGATAAGGGAGTGGGGAAGGGAGAGATGACTATAGGTGTGTTTGAAGAGATACGTTTTTATTATTAATAATAATAATCCATAGATTTGTTTTTCTCCTTTCATGTTGGGAGGACGTCCCTAAGTGCTTCACAGGATATGTTGTAAAATGACAATGTAACTTAAAATAATAATAATAATCCTTGCATTTGATATAGCGATTTTCACGTCGGGAGGACGTCCCAAAGCGCTTCACAGAACATACTGTAAAATGAATTGACTGTATATTTGTGGGCGAACGTGGCAGCGAATTGCGCACAGCAATGTCCCACAAACAGTCGTAGATTGAAAATGACCAATTTTATTATTGTTTTTGGTTTTGGAGGGATCATTATTAGGCTCTGTGTGGAGTAAGGAAACTTGCCCAAGGTTTGGCCCTCTGCCTGGAATTGAACCCAGGTCTCTCACTTGCAAAGCGAATGCTCTAACCACTGAGTTATCGGACTCCACTTGTGGGTGAATGCAGAAGCCAATGCAGCAATGTCCCACAAACAGTGAAGTGAATGAAGCAGAATTTAAAGACAGATAGAGAGGCGGTAAGACCAATAAGGGTGAGCGGGGGCGGGGGGAGTTCCAGAGGTTAAGGCCATAGTACCTGAAAGTTCAACCA
Source organism: Callorhinchus milii (assembly GCF_018977255.1). Classification (NCBI taxonomy): domain Eukaryota; kingdom Metazoa; phylum Chordata; class Chondrichthyes; order Chimaeriformes; family Callorhinchidae; genus Callorhinchus; species Callorhinchus milii. The sequence continues at coordinate 10,772,553 of NW_024704751.1, read as the reverse complement.
CGGATGATGGAATGGAAGGGTGAGGGTAGGAGTGGAGTAGGTGAGTAGAAGAATGAAGTAGGAGAAAATCACAGAGAATGCTCCAACAGAGAGTCAGCTTGAGTATTTTAAAGCATTACATTGCATTATATTTAAAATATTATTGTTTGTGTAGACTAGATTTATAGAAAGATTTAATCACATTAGGTAAAAATATTAGTCTATTCAGAGATCCAAATGTGCCCACAAATTCCTCCACCAAATCAGACGACTACTTTCTTGACATTAAACTGTGAATGACTTGCCATTGTTTCTTATTTGATTATAGAGCAAGATCTAGTGGAGAGGGAGTATATGTACAGCGATCAATTGTAGGTATTTACCGTAATATCACTTACTCTGTAATTTGATAATAATAATCCTTACATTCGATACAGTGCCTAATCACATTGTTGAGATGTCTCAAAGCGTTTCACAGAATATACTGTAAAGTGAATTAACTATATATTTTGTGAGCAATGTTGTAATAATAAGATTATTAGACCATGTTCTAATAATCTTACGTATAAACAAATTCTTTTAACTTCTCCCTTCGAGCCAGGTTATAGAGTATTGTGCTTGGAAGGTGGGGAGGGAGATCTCTCTATTTTGGATTTTATCTAGTCTCAGATTCAGAGTAAAGTTTCTTCTATTCTGTCTCAACAATAAATCTTAGCTCTAAACTTGGAAGTCTCTCTTACAGCAGAACAACATCAACAACAAATTGGTTGCAACAAACGGTTACTTTTTACACTTTATCACAAGCTCAATTCCAATTCTGTGACATATTATTTGTGCCAACCTACTGTCAAACCAATCTATCTACTTACAATCATATTTCATGTTCTGTGCAGCTAATTTATTCAAACCAGTTTAGTACTGAAATGATACACATGTGATCGGTGCTTCCCAATCTGAATTAATAATTGACATCATATTATCTTGTTAAGTGAAGCACTATGATCTGCTTCATCTGATGTTTCAATTAATTGGGAATCATGAATATTTTAATTATCTTTCTATTTGAGGGCATCAAGAAATTGTAGGGAATTGGGAGAGCAAGCAACATCATGAATACAATGAGTAAATAATGACTAAATAACCCTTCCATTTCATAAAGCACGTTTCACATCAGGAAAGCACTTCACAAGATATACTGTAAAATGCAGTGACTGTGTATTTTATAGGCAAATACTGCAGCCAATTTAATACAGCATTGTCCCACAACCAGCCTTGAAGTAAATAACCAGTTTTTATTTGGGGAAAATGGGCTGAATAACCTCTTACAGTGTTGTAGATGTCCATGATTCTTTAGTTCATGCGTTATCTTTGCCTTGAAGAGTTCTCATAAACTGAAGTTCCATTACTTGTTGCTTATCATTTATTTTCTTTGTTTTTACCAGAGCTGAAGCTACTCATGATAATCTGAAGAAACGAAAGATGTGTAAGTTCAATCATGCAATTGAAGGAGAGTAATATACTGAAAGGAAGGCCTAGCAATTTGACAGTGCATTCTCTTGTTCTCCAAATAACTGAAATATGATTTTCTGTCATTACAAGTGCCTTTGGGTGGTAGGTGAAAGCAGAGTGACTGCCACCACACAATCCTCTGCATATTTCATACACTGATTATCCTTGCAATACTTTGCATGACCCAGGTTCCCTGAATATTAGGTAGGTTGTTACTGTGTGTTGGTTACCTACTGAGAGAGGACGGAATCACTGCCTCAAGACTGTTACTAGTTGGTAAGATTATAGAAACTGGATCTGGTGCCCTTTTCTGTGTCTCTATCTCACTGGAGGTTTTTCCCTGGTGCCCAAAAATGGTTCATAGTCTTTTAGATGAGATGTTAAACTGAGGTTCAAGTGCATATTAAAGATCTCATGACATTGGTAAAAATGGGTCAAATACCTGTGAAGGTAATTATCTTGGGAAAAGTTAGCCTTTGCACTATAGCAAATTCAAGAATTCTTATTATTCCCGGCTCTTATGCGTTAGGACATCAGCAGTATCTCTTGACCAACCTCCAGGTTAGATATTGCATTCTCAAATAATAGCTTGTAACCAATTGCTCAGGTTCTCTCACAATGTGCAAAGCTATCATTAGTTCAATGATATCTGTGGGAATATTTTGGAAATGTTCCAATCCACAGAGGACCCTTTAGATCAGTGTATTTAAAAGGAATTGTGCAAATGTGAGGGAGAAGAGAATAGAGGCGTATAGGAGCGGAGAATAGAGGGGTGGTGGCTCATGTGGGGTATAAACATTGTTATGGATTAGTTGGGCTGAATGGTCTGGTTCCATGGGGGTAAAAGAACAGAGAGACCTGGGGGTGCAGGTAAATGAATCCTTGAAGGTGGCAGGACAGGTAGATAAAGCTGTAAAAAGGGCATATGGGATACTAGGCTTTATAAATAGGGGCATAGAGTACAAGAGTCAGGAGATTATGATTAACCTATATAAACACTGGTCAGGCCTCAGTTAGAATACTGCACCCAGTTATGGGCACCTCACTATAGGAAGGATGTTAAGGCATTGGAAAGGGTGCAGAGGAGATTTACGAGGATGGTACCAGGAATGAGAGACCTTGATTATGAGGAAAGGCGAGAGAGGCCAGGATTATTCTCATTGGAGCAGAGACGGTTACAAGGAGACCTAATAGAGGTCTTCAAAATCATGAGGGGATTTGATAGGTTAAAAAGGGAAAAACTATTTCCACTGGTGGGTGTGTCGGTGACCCGAGGTCATAGATTCAAAATAGTCTCTAAAAGAAGCCGAGGGGAGGTGAGAAGACAATTTTTTCATGCAACAAGTTGTTTGAATCTGGAACTCATTGCCTGAAAGGGCAGTCGAGGCTGATTCGATAACTACTTTTAAAAACGCGGTGGACGGGTATTTGAGAAGGACGGGTTTGCAGAGTTATGGGGAAAGGGCTGGGGAGTGGGATTGACATTAATTGCTCTATTCAAAGAGCCGGCACAAACTTGATGGGCCGAATGACCTCTTTTTGTGCTGTACGATTCTATGATTCTATAATTCTATGCTGTATCATTCTATGTAATCATGTACAACAATGCAATGAACAACTTGCTACTGTGCACATTGTGAGAATGAATATCTCAAACCCATGATGGAGACTTGGTCAAGTTTGGCAAGTTATTCACAATAGTTTCCATTTAACCGAATCTTACAGTTGTTGATGCTTTTTTTGCAGTTATAAATTGTGGTCCTATTCCTGCAATTAAGAATGGAGATTTCGTCTCTCATGGAAAGACAGTGCACTACAGCTGTAAACATGGTTTTAGAATGGTGGGCTCAGCAGATATAGTCTGTACACGCTATGGTCGTTGGAGTTTACTTACACCTCATTGTGAACGTAAGTATTTAAAAACTAAATATATTTGTAAAAAAAAACTTTACTGCCAAATTGTAATCATATCGACTTTTGAATCTGAAAGTAACCTGTGCAAAATAAATTGGGACCAACTCTGGACTCACTGGAATCTACAAATACAACAACTTGCACTTATATAGCAAATGTAAATACAACAGAATTATCAAAGATTTCTCACCTAATTCAGAAGATCATCCCTGAAAAAATAATAATAGCCAAATTTATAAAATAGAAATTGTTCACTTCAGAGTGAAAAAGACAGACACTGGGATCTGAAGAAACCACTAACTCGGGGGTTTGCAATGCCACCTGGTGGGCAATATTTTATCCAGGCATTAGTTACGGGACGCCATAATTGCTACTCCTATGTTCCACTTAAGAAAGGTACTTTTCAGATCTTTTTCTGGTCAATTCTGTGAAACTTTGCGAGAACTAGTTGCTGCATGTTTCTCCCCAAACATCCCAGTGATATTTCTGAGGCTCAAAATATAATAAAATAATTCTTGCACTTGATATAACACCTTTCATGTCAGGATGATGTCTCAAATAACTTCACAGGATATACTCTAAAGTGTAGTGACTGAGTATTTTATTTCATGATCTTAGCCTAAGACTAAACGTGAAGATCATGGATCATGGTGAGACCGCACCTAGAGTATTGTGTGCAGTTTTGGCCGCCTTATTTAAGAAAGGATGTACTCGCCTTGGAGGAGGTACAATGTAGATTCACTGGGTTGGTACCAGGGATGAGGGGGATGAGTTATGAGGATAGGTTGAGCAATTTAGGCCTATATTCTCTAGAATATAGAAGAATGAGAGTGATCTTATAGAAACCTATAAGAGTATTAAGGGGCACGACAGAATAGATAGTGGGAGACTTTTCCCCTGGTTGGAGAAACTATAACCAGGGGTCACAGTCTTAAAATTAGGGGTGAGCCCTTTCGCACTGAGTTGAGGAAAAACTTCTTCACTCAGAGAATAGTGAATTTATGGAATTCTCTACCCCAAAGGGCTGTAGATGCTCAGTCCTTGAACATATTCAAGACTGAGATTGATAGATTTCTTGTGGATAAAGGGATTAAGGGATATGGGGATAGATAAGGCGGGTAGGTGGAGTTAGAATAGATCAGCCATGATTTTATTGAATGGCGGGGTAGGCCCGGCGGGCCGAATGGCCTACTCCTGCTCCTAATTCTTATGTTCTTATGAGAGTTTTGGAAAATCGTTAAATTGAATTTTAATTTGTAGACCAGTTTTCTGCAGTTCTCAAAAAAGAATATATTAACCTGCTTCTAAATTAAGACTGCATTTCAGAAATTTAAACATTTCAATTTGAAATCGTTGATTTTAAGATTAACTTGGCTCAGCTAGCAGCACTCTCGCTTCAGTCAAACAGCTGTAGTTTCCAGTCCCATCAGCTCTCACTGTAGGTTGACATTGTAGCACAGTACTGCGGGAGCGCTATGTTACTTTGCATAAGACAATACATTGAAATCTCATCTGTCTATTTGAGGAGGATGTTAAAAATCCCATGACATTATTGAAAAAGAGAATTTGTTTCTCCTGGTATCCAGGACAACAGTACTACTGCATACAAATTAGTCATTCACTTCACGGCTGTTTGTGGGACCTTACTTGGTGTAAATTGGCTACTGCATTCACTTACCAATGACAGTTATTATATTTCACAGTAAAATCCTGCGAAGCATTTGAAGTCATCTTGACAACCTGATAAGACACTGTATGAAATGCAAGAATTATTATATACATCTAATAGAAGGATCATTTCAGTCAACAACAACACAACTTGGATTTATATAGCGCCCTCCACGCCGGACTGCGTCTCAGAGTGCTTTACAGTCACGGATCCCGGGACCGAGCCAGGGGGAGGGGGAGGAGCCCGGGGGAGGGGGAGGAAGGTGACCAAAGGCGCGGTCAAAAAGAAGAGACCTGAAAATGGGAAGGGAGGGAGTGAGACGAAGGGAGTGAGGAAAGGCAGTCCCAGAGCCTTGGGGCATAATGGCTGAAGGCACGGCCGCCGAGGGTGGAGCGGAGGGACACGGGGGACGAGGAGGAGGCCAGACCCGGAGGAACGAAGGCAACGGGTACTGGGCTGAGGAGAGAGGAGGTCAGAGAGGTCGGGGGGTACAGAGGAGTGCAGGGACTTGAATACGAGGGTGAGGATATTGAAATCGATCCTCTCTGGGATAGGCAGTCAGTGCAGTCTGGCCAGGACTGGGGGGATCGGGGAGCGGGGTTTCGTGTGGGTGAGAATGTGGGCACAGAGATAGACACATACACTCACACAGAGAGCCTCACAGACAGACAGAAGAATATGTAGCGAAGCCCGTTTCCTGGATGCGCTTCACCCACAGGACATCAGTTGGACAGCGCGCAGGGCTGCGTATAGCGGGGGTGGGGGGGGGCTGCGTATAATGGGGGCTGTGTATAACGGGGGCTGCGTATAGCGGGGGTGGGCTGCGTATAGCGGGGGGGGGGCTATGTATTTTGCACTTTTCTATCAGAGGCTCTGGGATGAGATGTGAGAGTCAGACACTGCGAGCAATGGCAAAGATTCCGTCTGTTAGTTCAGTGCTTTTGACGGATTATTTCAGGATGATCCAATATAATATTTTTGAACAATACAATGAGCCATTCACTGCTGTGGACATTGTGTATGAATCTCTCAAACCCTTGAGGAAACCTCAATCACCGTTGTTCTTGATGCAGTTTGTGTGTATTTTACGATTACTCTTATTTTGCAGGTTTTGCTTGTGGACCTGTACCTTTAATTGAACATGGAATTTGCCACATATCAGGACATTCAGCAGTGTTCAGCTGTAATGCGGGATATCGGCTGGTGGGACGAGCAACAATAGAATGTAAAGCTGGTCTGTGGGAGTCAACCTTTCCTTGCTGTCAATGTAAGAACTGCACTCTAACAAAGGACGTTTGCAAAAAGTGGGTGGGAGTTTAGTCATGGGGGGCCTTAGGTCTCAAAGAACCTTGTACAAAGACTGAACATTTCCAAATGTCACCTGCAAATTGGCTCCAGGAAACTGTATTTTCTCATAAATAAGGAAATTCTGTATCTTTTTCTCTTGTATTCACATTAACCACTCCTCATAACGTTTCATTAGAACATATTATCCAAATTCTAATCAGGTCAGGAAACATACCTTCATGCAGACATGTTTGTGAGTATGTTCCCAAAGGTTGTTAGATACAGAATCAATAGAGATATTTAAAATAGAAATGGATAGATACTTGGTCATAAAGGGAAATGGGATTAAAGGATCTGGAAATTGGAGTCCTGTAGCTCAGTGGTTAGAGCACTCGCCTTGCAAGCGAGACACCTGTGTTCAATTCCAGGCAGGGGGCGAAACCTAGGGCAAGTTTCCTTACTCCACACTCCTAATAATAATCCTTCCAAAACAGAACAATAATAAATTGGTCATTTTCAATCCACGACTGTTTCTGTGAACTCTATAACTGCAATATGCTGCTTACTCTGCATGTAACAGCTCACTGACACTAAATGATTACTGCAGGTCTTTCATTAATGTGCAAAGCTTCGATTGTCATAGATTATATATGGTTGAATCCACAAAAGGCTTTTTAGAACAGTCCATTCGCAAATCCCACTCACTGCTGTGGTCGTGGAGTAAAAATCTCTCAAACCCACGTAGAAGCCCAAGACATTAATTACATTTGGTGCAGTTTCCATGTATCTGACTATTACTCTAACTCAGGATGTTATTTTTTGTCTTTCAGCTGTTGGTTGTGGTCTCATTCCTGGTATAGATAATGGAAAATTCCTGAGAAAAGGCAACAAAGTGGTGTATTCCTGTAATCATGGATTTGTATTGTTAGGAGAACCACAAATACTCTGTCTGTCTAGTGGTCATTGGAATTATGGTCCACCTCACTGTCAACGTAAGTACTTTAACCATCTCTTTGTGAAAATAGCTGGGCAGAACTGCGGAGGATGACTAAAAGCCATACTCTCCCCAGCCAACAATTAATCTTTTCCCGTGGTTTTTCCCTGATGCCTTGTGCCTAGACCATGCACTAGATGGCAAACTTTTATCTTTTTGGCTCCTCTTCCCCCTTGTCAGCAGATCAACCCTGGAAAGTAAATATTTAGCAAAAAATGTATTTGGAGATTGCCCTGGGCATAAAATTTACAATACAAAAATCACCCGCTTCAACATTTTTTTNAAGAAGCAATGTAACTGTGATCTGAAAATTATGGATTACTCCTGGTCACTGACTCCCGATTGCAGAACTGATCAAATTGCAAGATCCTCACACTCACATACAAATCACTTCAGGTGAGATACCCTCGCACCTCCCCACTTATCTCTCCAACCTGCCAAGAGCTCCAGATTCCTCAAAGCCCTGAATTGTATTGTACAGGATAGGTATTGCAGCTGGGCTCCTGAGATGTCACAATAGAGCAAAACAACAAAATAAAATCCTGTTTCTCCTAACACTCCCTGAATATTCCGCAAGGGTTTTGGTTGCTGGGATTAGGTGATTGTTTGCCCTCAGTGGTACAGTCAATAAGTACCTCCCCTTTTATCAATAAGAAACCCAGATATAACAACTGTAAGGTGCTAAACAGTCACAGAGCTGGCAAGAAATTGTATAAACAACAACAACAAAACTACATTTGTAAAGCGCCTTTCACATCAGGAGGTGCTGAAAAGTTGGGGATCAGGACCCAAGCGTGGGTGGAGCAGGGTTGGCATGAGGGAAGGCAGAGAAGTAGGAGGGCGGCTGGAGGCACGGTCGAAAAGGAGGGTTTTGAATTGTGCCTTGAAGGAGGCAAGAGAGGGAGTGAGGGGAAGGGATTGTGGGATGGAGTTCCAAAGGGTGGGCGCAGAGAGACTGAAAGCCTGCATGCCGCTGGTAGGGTGGGTCTGGCAGGAGACATGGAGGAGGCCAGAGCCTGCTGAACGGAGGGAGCGGGTAGGTTGGTAGGGAGTCAGCAGGTCAGAGAAGTTGAAGGGGGCAAGGCCATGGAGGGCCTTGTAAGTGAGAACGAGGATCTTGAATTCTATCCCCTGAGGGATGGGGAGCCAGTGGAGCCGGGCGAGGGTGAGGGTGACGGGGTCACGGAGCCTGGTACAGTAGAGAAAATAATCTGCAGAGTTCTAAATGATCTGCAGCTTTTGGAGGGAAGAGTTGGGGAGGCTGACGAGGGAGTTTCCATTGTCGAGCCTTGCTTCCGTCGTCGAGCCTTGTCTTGCTATCATTTGCTGAAAAGTCAATTTAGTAATAAATTAAATGCTCAACTTTCCCAATTTTCTTTTGTAGGTTGAGCTTTGAAAACTGTAGAGGGTACTTTTTGTAGGTGATGATTTCTTTCAAACTTCAAACCTTTAAGTGTAACAATTTTTTTCATAGAATTGATAATTGGTCCAAAGGGAGACAAAGGCAATATGGGAACCTCTGGACCAAAAGGATTCAAAGGTATTCCTGGGATGGTTGGATCAAAGGGCTTCCCAGGCTTGCAAGGTCTACCAGGGCCCAAAGGCATTCAAGGTGACCCTGGGTTACCTGGTTTCCAAGGGATGAAAGGTGACATTGGACTAACTGGCCCTAAAGGTAACCCTGGAGACAATGGAATGATTGGCTTGACCGGACGTAAAGGAATGCCTGGCCAAATGGGACTACCAGGAAGGAAAGGTGATCCTGGATTTATGGGACCACCAGGAGACATGGGAATACAAGGACCTATCGGACCTCCAGGTCCAGATGTTATTTTACTAATATCTGCCTTTTCTGTTAAACTTGAGAAAAGTTTCCCACCATGTGGCCTACCAATTCTATTTACTGAGGTGTTGTACAATGAGCAAGGGGATTACAATGTTGGAACTGGTCTGTTCACATGTCGGATACCTGGCGTCTATTACTTTTCACTTTACTGTGAAGTCTACTCCACCAATGCATACATTGAAATAATGGTAAACAACAGACCTGTCGTCAAAAGCTTCCAGACATACGACAAACATTACGAAATGTTGGCAGCAGGTATCATAGTTAAGTTATCAGCAGGTGATACAGTTTGTGCCATGGCTAAAGATAACTTCAATGGTATAACAGCACAGAGTATATTCAATGGATTACTGATCATGGGATGTTAATATCTATGCATTATTCTGAGACACAAATGCTCGGTTTCTTGTGTATCTAATTCTAATAATAATCATCCCTGTGATCTTCATTTAAATCTTTATCCTTCTGTGCAATTTATCATCCATTTTAGGACCAATTGAACCTTAATTGAAGGCATAGTGTGTTTGGAATGATAAAAATGCAAATTGTGTTTTACCTGCTGAATTATTGATGGACTCTAAAAGGTGAGCACAGGATATGAAGACAGGACAGATATGATTGAAGTATAATCATACCATTACCATTCACAAACACTTTCGTATCAAGCTTGTAGAATATGGTTGGGATTCTTGTGTATTTGGTCCAGAAATAATCATTTCATATTTCAATAAGCACAATTACATTTTATTATTTCAACAGTCTTAGAACTAAATTAATGTATTGTCTGGGTTTTTTCCAGCAGCTTTTAGTTAATTCAATGGGAGCTCCTAAACTAATATAATTTGTAGGTGGTATGATATTAATCTGATTGGAGCGCTCTGAATAACTAGTTGTGACACTATGTGTTGCACTCAGGTGACTGAACGCAATATCAACAGATGAAAAATTAATTTAAGCTTTAACTGTTCATTAACTGTTGTAAGCGCTAAAGATCAGCCTTCCTACTTTCATGTAACATCCAACAACACCATCTTTCAAAGTAACAGATTATTCTGATCAGGTTAAAGCGTGAGTTTGGTTAACAAACCAATACTTATTCGACAATAGGAAAGATGAGGGTTCTCTCTCATTTGGTTTAATTGTTACCATAGGTTTATTGCCCATTGTTATATATGTTCTGCTATAGCCAACATCCCAATATCCCATCAGAGACAACAACAGGCATCCAATCCAACCTCTGGGACAGCCAATCACAATTCTTCCTCCAGCTGCTCTGTCCATAATCAAAGCAGTTAAGGAACTGATGTACGGTCTAGATTTGCAGCATGACAAACACCTTCCCAGCACCTTCACAAGACTTTACAACCCAGACTGATACTGCAGTTCCTGCCCCTCACTCTGTAGGACCCCACTGGCTGGTGGTTGCTATAGATGCCTGGAGGCAGATATTGTTCAGTTTTACTGGTAACACATTTTGTGTAAAAGGTAAAAATATCATTTTGTGTAAAAGGTAAAAAAAAACAACTCCTTCATTTCTGTGCATGTAGTTTCTTGAGTTAGAACATCTCACCTTTGAAATATTGATTTAGGGACCATTAAAAATATAAGTATAACTGTTTTGATTTATGCTATTTGTTAATTAGATGTGTTTTGTAGTTTTAACATTCAGAATGTTATGAGCAGTTGTAAAGAATGTTAATCCAGCAAAATATCAGCCAATTGGATTAATTGGGCTGGAAACAGATTGCCAGAACTGTCCTTTTCTAAGTATATGTTTCTGTGAAAACTCAATTTTATGAAAATTTTTAAAGATACACAATAAAAAATATTGCACCCTGACGTGATATAATCCTGCTCTCGAATGTGATTTATACACAAGATGTTCAATAGATCAGGAATTCTGGTGCTCCTCGGGTTGATCAGAATTTTCCAATTTTTACACAACTCCTGGAGCATGGCTAGTTTTCCCAGCTCCTGATCTCCCGAAGCCCAGCGTGGTGAACAGTTTCCACAGCAATCTGACCCCATGATGAAATTGGAGGAAAGTCTGAGTGAGCTGATCCACTATTATTCTGGACATACATAGAACCATGGAAATTTACAGCACAGCAGAAAGCCATTTGGGCCATTGTGTCTGTCCCAGCTACTGTAAGAGCAATCCTTTCAATCTATTCAGTCATGTCCAAAAGGCAAACAGTTTGGACTTCTTTTCCATATAATACATTGACATGAAGAGACTTAGGAATCATTGTACTACTTGTGCTGGGACATCAAGATTTGTTTTATGATCTTCACTTGCCAAAAGAGAATAGGAAGAAAGTTGTCTGATTTTGACATGTTCTTGTATCTGAAGAGGAGCTGATCCTCAAAAAAAACTCTGATGGTGGTTCACACATTTCATTTGCCACAGGCAGTCTCTTCAGGTTGGCTCATGTTTTATGCTACCTTTTGGGTTTCTGGAACCACAAAGTAAAAGTGTTATTAGAAATTATATCAGGTAGGATTAAGAACAAAATTCAGCTGGAAGGACAGTTATAACACAGCCCAGGTCTTGGTTTTCAGGAAGTCTCGAGCATGGACTCAATTCCGGGACTTGTACAGCTCTAAATCGTAGGTAGAAAACTGCATTTCATCACCACCATGTTATAGAGATCAATAACAATTTTACTTTTATATAGTGCCTTTATGTCAGGCGGTTGCCTCAAAATGCTTCACAGAGCTGTCTGGGAGCCTGAGCTGGGGTGGTGGGAGCTGAAGAAGGGGGAGTTGTATGGAAACAGAAAACACCATTGCAATCCCAAACTAAACAAAACCCTGCATTGTCTCATGCCCCTAAGTCGACTTCCTTGTCAATCGCTATCAAAATTCCATATCCGCACAATCTGCCTCCATCGCCTCCTTGAACTCGACCATTCTAGATATTAACTGTTCTAGTCTAAAGCAAGTAAATCTGAACTATTATTTTTACATTCTCTCTTCTTAACTTCTGTGTTTGCCTAAAAATACAGTCACTAAAAGTTGCAGTAAATCCTGTGAAGCACTTTGAGACATTCTCCTGACATGAAGGAGTCCTTTCATATTATTATGAAAAGTGCTATATGAAATGCAATGATTACTTTTATAATTTCTCCCTTCTCATAAAGAAGAGAATAGCCACCTGAAATGAAAGGTAACACTGATGGAGTAGGGGCGCTCTTGTGAAGTTGTAATTAATAATAATAATAAATAATAATAATCCTTGCATTTGATATAGCGCTTTTCACGTCAGGAGGACGTCCCAAAGCGCTTCACAGAATATACTGTAAAGTGAATTGACTGTATATTTGTGGGCGAACGCGGCAGCCAATTGCGCACAGCAATGTCCCACAAACAGTCGTAGATTGAAAACGACCAATTTATTATTGTTTTTGGTTTTGGAGGGATTATTATTCGGCTCTGTGTGGAGTAAGGAAACTTGCCCAAGGTTTCGCCCTCTGCCTGGAATTGAACTCAGGTCTCTCACTTGCAAAGCGAGTGCTCTAACCACTGAGCTACAGGACTCCACTAATTGCGGCACAGCAGAGAGAACGTTACACTTTACTTAGGACTCAACCTCGTTTCTCTAATTTAGAGATCACGTGTGGCCCTGGGTGGTGGTAAAATAGAAACATTTTAATTCTGTGTTGTGATCAGAAATAGATTATTGTTTAAAATATTGTTTTATTTCATTAGGAATGCTTATGCTTGTTAGCTAGTGTCAAGCTGACCTGTGGAATGCCAATCTTGATTATAAATTGGTTGTTTTGACAGAGCGAAGGTTGCTTTTGGTTGTTAATCAGTACCAATAAACCTATAAGCCTAATGAAATTGAGTTGAATTGTAGAATTTATATCTAAGCGTGACTTATGTTACAGGATAGTTGGTATAACTGGATAAAATGTTATGGGAAAATGTCAGTATGATGCTGGAACAGAGGGCCAGTCCTGTGAAAACCGGAATTATTGGGTGGGAATGCAACTGGCGTCTCTCTGGCACCCACCCACACCTCCCCAGCAAGGCACACCGCATAGTTTGGGAACTTCTGTCTACGTGATGAAGAACTGGTCTCGCAAGATGGTTAAGTTGAAGAGCAACAACCTTGCCCTTAAGTGTTTGAAAAGAACAAACATGCCTCAAGCATTAGTTTTCGTTCTGCCCCAGAACTCTTTGTAATTAACACTCAAAATGAGCAAGATGGAATTTCAGTAAATGTCAACCTCAGGCTAAAACTAAACCGATTCCATAGCTTTTCTAAATTGAACATTAAATGATTGGAGTTTTTCATCCACTGGGGATTTGGGTAACTCTGAGCTCGCTTCTCTAATTCCATTCTCCTCCTCTTTCAGTACTTGGGTCACTTCCCCCACTGGAACTACTGTATCTGTCAGGAAGTTTATATTGGCTGTAGTTGTACTCATCAACAACAACAAGATTCCATTTATAGTGGGTGCATTCAACTCAGTAATAATGGGCCTGTTTGGCAACCCCACCTGCGCCCTTTTATCTGGAAACTTTGACAAAACTGTAAATGTCATAGGGGTCACTGTTATCTACAATACCTGTATAATGCTGAAAGCCATCATACAGCTTCTTCTCACGAGAGGTGCACTTTCAGATGAGGAAGGGTTCAGGAAAGTCCTACAGAGTCAGTCCTGTACCTTGCAGATCTCTAATCTACGGAGATAATCAGCAAACTGAACTCGGGTGTAACAGTAATGTGCTGACAGAGAGCTCTGTGGGATTTCTAATATTGGGCAGAAATATGGAGAGTGGCTTTCAACCTCAGAAATGTCAAGAAGAGTCAGCATTATTACATGCCTTATAAGAAAATAATAATCCTTGCATTTGACACAGCGCCTTATCACAGCTTCGGGACGTCTCAAAGCACTTCACAGAATATACTGTGAAGTGAGTTGGCTGTATATTTTGTGGGCGAAATGCAGCAGTCAATTGCACACAGCGGCATCCCCACAAACAGTCGTGGATTGAGTGACCAATTTATCATTATTAATTTTTTTTTAAGGAATTATTACAACAACAAAATTACATTTGTATAGCACCTTTCACAATGGGAGGACATCCCAAGGTGCTGCACAATCAGTGTTTCGGACCCGAGTTGGGGTTCGGGATTGGGGAGGGTGGAGAGTAGGTGGGGAAGGAGGGTGACTGAAGGCACGGTCGAAGAGGAGGGTCTTGAGAGGGTTTTGGGTCTTGAAGGAGGCAAGGGAGGGGGTGAGGCAGAGGGACTGCATGATGGAGTTCCAGAGGGTGGGAGCAGAGTGGCAGAAGGCTCGCCCCCCCAGTGGTGGAGCGGGCAAGGCGGGGGACATGAAGCAGGCCGGAGCCCGCTGAGCAGCAGGAGCGGGTAGGTTGGTAGGGGGTTAGAAGATTGCAGAGGTAGGGGGGAGCAAAGCCATGGAGGACTTTAAAGGTGAGAACCAGGATCTTAAACTGTATCCTCTGTGATGGAAAGCCAGTGGAGTCGGGCGAGGATGGGGGTGATAGGAAAAGCCAATCGACTTACAACTGGGTTCCTACTTACTACTAGTTAAGCAGAGGCGTATTGAGTAAGAAAACTTGCCCAACGTTTCACCCTGCCCGGGAATCAAACCCAGGTCTCTTACTAGCGAGGCGAGTGCTCCAACCACTGAGCTACAGGACTCCACATGTCAAAGAACGCTTCGTAAGTAATTACTGCCTAGTCTAGTAACTGCTATTTTGTAGGAAAAGGCGAAGTAACCAATTTGCCTGGGGAATTGTTGACCAAGTCAAACTCCCTTCTCTTTTCCAACGGTGTCTTTGGATCTTAAGGGGTTGAAATTCTGTTACATGAACACAGCTGCAGTAAAGGGTTCTGGACGGTGATGCCGGGAACATTTTAAGTGCCAAAACGCAATTTAATACGTTAAACGCAATAACATCGTGGTTTGGAAGTATCGGACTCTGGAAGTTCCCAAAGTGGCAGCAGTACCTCAGTCAATCAGTAGCTGTTTTGAGCTCAAAGTACTGGGGCCTGATTAATATGCCGGAAATGCTCGGCTGTATATAAACGCTTGTTTCACTGGGAAACCCCAACAACAAAATGGATTATGTTTGTGTGGCGATTGAGGCCAAGGAGGTCGGGGGTCAGTACTTCTTTCGTGTAGGACATATGGTGAGAGAAATGGAAAGAGGGAGACAAATTCAGCAGGCGATGGGTGTACACGTGCAGGCCCACTGTGTATGATACATTCATCCAAGAGTGAAAGGCGCTATACAAATGTAATCGTGTTATTGTTGTTGTATTATTGGTGATTGGATTTACCGCTTTCACATCAGAAGGTTGTTTCAAAGTGCTTCAGAAGATTTCATTGAGAGTATATTTTGTAGATAAACCCAGCAGCCAATTGTGCAAAGTCATGACGTACAAACAACAACAACATTACATTTGTATAGCGCCTTTTACGTCGGGAGGACTTCCCAAGGCGCTGTACAGTGACATCATTTCAGACCCAAGCTGGGGTCAGGGGGAAAGAAGGGAGGGAAGAGGAAGGGGGGTGGCTGATGGCATGGTCGAAGAGGAGGGTATTGAGGCGGGATTTGAAGGAGGTTAAGAAGGGGGCGAGGCAGAGTGATTGGGGGATGGAATTCCAGAGATTGGGGGCAAAGTGACTGAAGGCTCTTCCGCCAATGGTGGGGCGGATGGGTCGGGGTACGGGAAGCAGTTCAGAGCCGGCTGAGCGGAGGGAGCGGGTGGGTTGATAGGGGTTAGGAGGTCACAGAGTTAGGGCGGGGCGAGGCCGTGGAGAGCTTTGTAGGGGAGGACCACGATCTTGAACTGGTTTCTCTGAAGGATAGGAAGCCAATGGAGTCAGGCGAGAGTGGGGGAGATGGGGTCACGGAGATTGGTGCAGGAGAGGACATGGGCTGCAGAGTTCTGGATTATCTGCAGCCTGTGGAGGGAGGAGTTGGGAAGGCCAACAAGCAGAGTGTTTGCATAGTCGAGCCTGGAGGTGATGAAGGCATGAACAAGAGTTTCAGCGGCCTGAGGGGTGAGGTAGTGGTGGAGTCAGGCGATGTTACGGAGGTGAGGGAAGGCAGAGCGGGTCATGGCTTGGATGTGGGGAAGAAAAGACAGTTGAGGGTCGAACAAGACACCTCGGTTCCTGACTGGCTGGGGAGTTGAAGTGTGCGACCATGGAGGTTGATGCTGCCAGAGCTTGAGGTGCTGAGGCGCTGGCGTGAGCCAATCTGGAGGGCCTCAGTCTTGTTCACATTCAACTGTAGGACATTTGCCCTCATCCAGGTCTTGATATCCGACAGGCAGTCTGTCAGGACAGCAGTGGTCCTGAAGTTGAGGACGGAGGCAGAAAGATAGAGTTGGGTGTCATCTACATACATATGGAAGTTGACCCCATGTCTGCGGATGATGTCACCAAGGGGGAGCATGTAGGAGAGGGCCAAGGACAGAGCCCAGACGTGACAGTGCAGGGGCTGGAGGAGAAACCGTTAGAGCCAACAAAGTGGGAGACGGTGAGAGAGATAGGAATTGAACCAGGCAAGGGCAGGTCCGCAAAGATTAAGTAAAGAACAGCTATGAAATGAATGACTTATTTTATTGGGGATTTGTTGACCAGGACACCAGGATTGCTCCAGGTGTTTAGTTCTACACTAGCAATATAGCACTGTCCCTACTCGTTGTGCACACTCCCTTCCCACTCTCTGCCCACTCTTCCTGCTCACACTATGTTTCCTGCCCTTGTTCACTCAAAACCTCAGCTAGATACATTGCAAAGGTCATTCTACCCCGCCTCATGCAGTACACCCATCTCTGGAATTTCCTTGTGTAGGAGATGGGATGCATGGACTCTCAGTTTGGTTTGGATACTCTTAAGCATCGTGATGGGTTTCCACATCTGCCAGACACCCAGTTGACCAAAGCAATGTTCCTGTATATGTGATAGACATGAGTTCTAAACTATTAGTGAAGAATGAGACATTAAATTGAGGTTCCATCTGCATGTTCAGGTGGACGTTAAAGATCTCATGGCACTATTTGGAAAGAGAAGAGAGTTTCTCCTGGTATCCTAGACAACAATCAAATTCCTCAAATAAAATTGGTCACTCACTCTCTGGCTGTAGGATATTACTGTGTGCAAACTGGCTGCCCCACTTTGCCCTCAAAATATGCACCATTCCACTTTACAATATATCCTGTGAAGGGCTTTGAGACAGCTCAATGACTCGGTAAGACACTGTATCAAATGCAAGGATTATTATTATTAATAAACATTCTGGGAAAACAAGAGGTGAGAAAGAATTAAGCAGTCTCAGTGTCTTATCATTTAGGTAGAAATTTGTTCCTGGAAACATTCCACGAATACTGCCAGCTATACCAGCTAGACAACTTTTTAAATTTCCTATTAATCAGTGATTTGCATTTTGCCATGGTTTTGATCAGCTCTGATGGGAATGTGTTTGTAACTTTTGGTG
The DNA here is from genome assembly GCF_018977255.1 of Callorhinchus milii. Classification (NCBI taxonomy): domain Eukaryota; kingdom Metazoa; phylum Chordata; class Chondrichthyes; order Chimaeriformes; family Callorhinchidae; genus Callorhinchus; species Callorhinchus milii. Next base: position 10,754,865 of record NW_024704751.1, on the reverse strand, counting down.
TTGCATGTTATGTTGTGAAAGGCTATTGAACTTTGAAACTTCCTGCTACAGATAAAAGCTATAAAAGGTAGATTCCCTTATCTGTTGCAGACCAGTTGGCAATAATCAGTGCCTGGATCATTGATAACAATCATCAGAGAAAAAATCACTTTATATTTACATACACTATTTCCTCCTCTTGAACTGCGAAACGCACCTTTGGGCGTAGTTCTTCAAGGCCTGACTAAATACTTTCCTCTTTGGTCGTGCTTTCAGGCACCCTCCCACCTCCCCTACGCTCTACCACTCTTGATTCCAACCCCCAGCTCGGGTGCAAATCCTTAACTGTCCAGCGGCTTGGGAAGTCTTTCTGATGTGAAAGGAGCTATAAAAATAATAATGGTAATAATCCTTGCATTTAATTTTGTGGCTTGGTGGTGTAGTGGCTTGGTGGAATAACAATTGCAGTGAACCTGGAAGTGATGCTTTCGGAAACTGGGAGGTACAGATTCCACACAGTAAATGTTTGTGACTCAGAAATTTATTGAGTTGATTAGATTATTGACTTGTTCTTTGAACAGTCACGCAAACTGAGGCTGAGATTCTTGGCAAATACTGTACTGGAAAAGGCAATTAGCACCTTCCGTGTTTGAGTATCTAGTTGAAGAATTTTCTGGACTTATCTTCTATACCAATAAAACAACAACTGTCTATCTGTGTCTGTCTGCGCTTCAAGAAGGATCTCAATAACCGATTGACTTAGAGACATGATTTATATCTCACCGGAAAGGTCTTCCATCTGGGAGTAACATGGGCATATTTGTTTTCGTGTATTTCTATCGCAACCTAAAATGTATTTCAGTTTTGCATTTTTCGCTGCAGTTACACCTGGTGGCCGCTGAGTCAAAATGGTGCTGTGGCATCCCACGTCGCAGAACACGCATGTAGCTAAGCGGTGGCGGGAGCACAATAAAAAACACAGATGAAGCTAAGCCACAGCAACAACAAAATTACGTTTTTAAAACTCCTTTCATGTCGGGAGAACATCCCAGTGTTTATAAATTATACATTTATATTTATAAAGATGCCTAAGCCAAAATCAAACCTTTCAAGGATAAGCAAAAATGCTAGACATGGGAGAGAAGGCCCATTAAATGAAACTGAAGAACAAAGAATAGTGTGGCTGCCCTTCAGCGCCGAAAAGACTGCAACAGTGCCCTAAAGTGAGTTGCCCACTCAAAGAACAGCATGGCCAAAATAAGTCCTCCCACTGGGATCTTCCCAGATGAGTATAGATAAAGATGATATGTCTGTCTATGCATCAATCTGCATTCCATGTTGAATCATTTGGTTGCAAGTGTGGCTGCAATTGACAATAATTCTTGCATTTGATATAAGGTCTTATCCCATTAAAATGGATCAAAGCGCTTCACAGATTTTTCGGTAAAGTTTTCTGTGTTTTTTAGCATAACAATGTTCCATAAACAGCCAGGAAATAAATTAAATAATATTTTTTATCCAGGAGATTTATTGCACAGAAAATTCCTTTCTCTTATTGAATGAGATCTTCCTACACAGTATAAAATTTGCATTTATATGAGTCATTTTGCAAAAGAATTTACATTTTTAAAAAGGAAAGGGCAGCTACAGAATCACTTTAAGGTAGAATTAATAGATGATAACAGAGATAAATTATTATTGGGGATTTACTATTGATCCCCTGGCCAGGGTGACAGCCTTGATCTGGAACTGTGAGATGAGATAAGGAAGGTGATTAGCAAGGGATCAAACAGTAGTTAAGATTTTAACTTACCAGAAATTGATTGGGATAATGATCTGTCCACTGGTAAGATAGGGGAGGGGTTCTAGAGTTAAAGGAAGACTCTTTTCCTTCAACTCCAGGACTACTGGCATCCTGATCGACTGCCTGTCTGACATCAAGTCCTGGAAGAGGGACAACCTTCTCCAACTCAACGTCAGCAAGATCGAGGCCCTTCTGATTGGCTCGCGCCAGCGCCTCCGCACCTCGGGCGCTGGCAGCATCAGCCTCCACGGCTGCACACTCAACCTCACTAAGCCAGTCAGGAACCTGGGTGTTTGATCCTGAACTGTCCTTTCTCCTCCACATCAGTGCCATGACCGGCACTGCCTACCACCACCTCCGCAACATTGCCAGACTCCGCCACTGCCTCACCCCTCAGGCTGCCGAAACCCTCACCCACGCATTCGTCACATCAAGGCTCGATTATGGAAACGATCCCATCACTCCCACCCTCGTCCAACTCCACTGGCTCCCCATCCCCAAGATCGTCATTCTCACTTCTAAGGCCATCCATGATCTTGCCCCCTCCTACCTCCATGGTCTTGCCCCCTCCTACCTCTCTGACCTGCTAACTCCTTATCAACTTGCCCGCTCCCTCCATTCATCAGGCTTCGGCCTTCTCCATGTCTCCCGCCCGATCTGCCCTATCACTTAGTACTTAGTAGCCAATTGTGCACAGAGGAGTGTCCCACAAACAGTCGTGGATTGAGTGACCAATTTTAAATTTTTTTTGGAAGGAATTATTACTGCCCGGAAAAGCGATACACGAATCGACTAACAACCAGGTTCCCACTTAATACTGGATAAATAGAGACATGTAGAGTAACGAAACTTGCCCAACGTTTCGCTCTGCCGGTAATCAAACCCAGGTCTCTCCCTTGCGAGGCAGGTGCTCTAACCACTGAGCTACAGGATTCCACATAGCAAATAAATATAATTAAAATAATTCATCATTCTTTCAGAGTGGCTTTTTAAAATGTAATATAGGCCCCAAGAGAGTGAAAGGAGGAGTTATGAGGCTTTTTTTCACACAGAGAGTAGTTGAGTGTGCCTACTGAGTAGGGTATGGAGGTGGAGTCCATTGTAGTGGTCAGGGGTAAATAGACAGGCATATGAAAGAGGAGCTTGAAGAAGATAAAGCAGGGTGGTGGGATTGAATTGATCTTGGTTTGTGAGCAGGTTGAACTCAATGAGTCAAATGGTCCCCTTCTTCCTTGTAAATGTCTGTTTCTATGTTCTTTCATGTTCAAGATTATGAGGGATTTTGACAAGGTAATAAGAAAGTCTATTTTCATTAGTTGGTGAATCAGTATCGAGAGGAAGATTTGATATTAGCAGATTTTTTTTATACATAGAGGGTTATATGAGAAAAATTGAATACTCCACCATAAATAGCACTAAAGGCAGAATCCGTAATAGCCTTTGGCGAGGGAGTAGGCAACTATCTGAAAGAAAAACACATCTGAAACAGTTTCGGGAAAAGACAGGGAAGTGGGACTAAACAGAGAGCAACAAATATCAGAAAGTCAGCACAAAGGACTCCTTATATCACAAAATTAAACAATTCTATGATTTTAACTAATGAATTGCATTTAAACCTAACTCTTTGGAGGAAAAGTGATTAATATTTCTTTCGAGCCTTTGATTGAGGATTAACTGCCAATATCTGCATTGATGAAATTGCCATAAAACATCCAGGAAAAGCTTGCTATCAGCGTTCCAGACCACCATCACTTCCAGAGCCAGTCAATCGTGACCTAACTGAAGCTTATTTATCAAACTACTGCATTGCCTTCAATGCATTGGAGGATATTTTAAAAAGCCACTCTGAAAGAATGATGAATTATTTTAATTATATTTATTTGCTTTGTGCAAGTACCTTGTGTATCAATATAATCAAGTCATATATATGGGACCTCCCTCTGGCCCAGCCTTACAAAAAAGCTTTGCAGCCGACACACGCACATGTACAGAGTCAGTTACAAATTGTCCAGGAGAGAGCCCTCTCCAGTGTAGGCCGGAGCCCTTCCTCCCTGCAGCCACTTCCCGTGTTTGCCACAAACTCACCTCATTGCTGAGGAGATAAACCCGGTCTCCTTGGAGCTCAATAGCTCCAAACTCACACGTTTGGCATCGGATGTCAGAATCGAGCCACCCCTCTGTGGCCATGCAGATCTGCAGTATTCCAGAGCACTGCTGATGACGGTACAGCCAGCCTGGCTCATAGGCAGCACCTGGAAGGGCAGACCAGTCACTGGGGGCAGGGAATCCACCCACTCAGCTCTTGTTAATCCTGAAAGCACCGGCCCTAATAGGTAGGGTGGTCCTAGCTGGACAAGCAAGCTATGTGAATTTAGCCGGTTAGACTCCAGCCGTTACCCAAATGCACACTGTGGGGTCCCCAAGCCTTGGCTCTTGCCAACCTGCACCTAATACTTTCCAAAATTAGCTAAGCAGGATGGGTCCTTCCAGGCAGAGAGTGTGTATTCCATTCCAACAATCTATCTCTGGAGTTCCCACGTGTAGGTGAGATGCATGGAAATCTTAGCTTGGTTTGGATACTCTTAATCATGGTGATGAGTTTCTGTCTGCGTCAAACATCCGGCTGATCACAGTGATAGGTTTCCGTGTGTGTCAGACACCTGGCTGAGCAATAAATAAATAAATCCTGCAGAGAGCATAATAATAATAATCCTTGCATTTGATACAACACTTTTCATGTCTTCTAGACGTCTCAAAGCGCTTCACAGAATATACTGTAAAATGAATTGACTATATTTGTGGGCGAAACGCGGGAGCCAATTGCGCACAGAAGTGTCCCACAAACAGTCGTGGATTGAAGTGACCAATTTCACTATTGTTTTTTTTCTTGAGGGATTATTATCAGGCGTGTGAAGTAAGAAAACTTGCTCATGGTTTCGTCCCCTGCTAGGAATTGAACCCAGGTCTCTCAATTGCAAGGCGAGCGCTGTAACCACTGAGGTACAGGATTCCTAAAGCATGCAGGCACATTGCACTGAGAGGGAGAGGGAGAACACATACAGAACAAGCCGAGAGAAGTACACATAGACATACACAAGACATAGACAAAATCTACTGAACAGTTCAATCAGATTGATGGCCTGGAAACTGAGGATAAAGGCGGTGATGCTGAAAGAGTTAATCATCAGTAGAAGAACTTTTAGCTGCACCTTCACTGAGTGAAAATTTCCTCATTCATTAAATTCTTGAACAGAAACTAAATGTCAATTCTACCTCCTATCAGAATCCAGTGAAACCTGATTCAGTCCATCTGATTTATTATATATGCAAATTTTGGGGATACTATACTATATTAGTGGAGAGTTCGAGTTGCAGAAGTGGACTCCAGCCTGAATCAAGGATTGCGCTGAGTGTCTGACCAGGTATCATTTCTTTACTTTCCACTTGCTGGGTGGGTTCTTTTACATACAACAACACCTTGCATTTATACAGCACCCTACATGCGACAGCATCTCGGAGCACTTAACAGTGCCGAGCCAGGGGGAGGGTGAAGGTGACCATAAGTACGGTTGAGGAGGAAGGTCTTCAAACATGACCTGAAAATGGGGAGAGAGAGAGGGGGCGAAGGCGATGGGATTGAGGGAGAGAGTTCCACAGCTTCAGCATGTAGTGACTGAAAGCACGGTCGCCGATGATGGGGCGGAGAGTCCAGGGACAAGGAGGAGGCTGGAGCCAGTCGAGCGGAGGCGATGGGTGTAGGTATAGGTATAGTGGAGAGAGCAGGTTGGAGAGATGGGGCAGGGGAGCCAGGGTGTAAAGGGGTTTAAATACAAGAGTGAGGATCTTGAAAACGATCTACACTGAGACAGAGAGTCATTGGAGTTTGACAAGAACTGGGGTAATGGAGGGACAGAATTTAGTGCCGGTGAGAATGCGGGTGGCGGAGTTTTGAATACAGACAAGGGGTAGACTAGCCGAAGCTCCTGTGAAAATGGCTCCTAATTTTTAAAAATATAATAATAATATTAATAATAATAATGATATAGTGCTTTTCACCTCTTCTAGACATCTCAAAGCACTTCAAAGAATATGCTATAAAGTGAATCGACTGTATATTTGTGGGCGAAATGCGGCAGCCAATTGTGCACAGCAGCGTCCCACAAACAATCATGGATTGAAAATGACCAATTTATTATTGTCTTGTTTGTTGGAGGGATTATTTTACAAAGGCTGTGGGTAGCTCTCCCCTCACCCCATACCTGGCCAGGGTGGGTATGATATAGAGATGGAAGGGTGAGGACATGCTTTGTTTTATGCTTTTCTGGCTCTGTCGATGCACACTCCCTTTCACACAGACCTGTGTGCTGGAATAAATTCTCCGCTAGAGACCTGCAGACTCACCCTATACATATGGTCAAACCCCAACCCGAGCAGCTCACACACAGGCTCGAGCAGCTTGTAGTGCTACAAGTCTGGTTAGGATCAGAATGAGGAAAAGCTTTTGTTTAACAGACTGCAAATGTACAAGGAAGGCTAATTAATTCAGAGAAAACGTGTGTAAAAAGTGATAACTAGCGGTATAAATCTTCTTGTTATCTTCTTGTCATAACATATTGCGAAATATTTAATTATTTCAGTGTGAATCTATTTTAAAGCCACAGAAGCTGCAATTTAGTAGGAACTTAGCCCACCGTGTCTGTGCTGGATTCTTCATTGGAGCTCTCTACTCTAATCCCATTCCACTACTCTTTCTCTGATGTGTCTGTTTTGACTGTTTGTGGGGACGCTGCTGTGCCCAATTGGCTGCCACGTTTCGCCCATAAAACATACAGTTAATTCACTTTATGGTATATTCTATGAAGCGCTATGAGACATCTCAAAGACTTGATAAGGTGCTACATCAAATGCAAGGATTATTATTATTAGCACAGATTTGAATGCATTTTCTCACATCAGCGAATGTTTCTTTCAGAAATGACGCCTGTTTGGCTGCTCGGTGTGATGCTGATTGTTTTTTCCAGACTCTGGCTGAACGAGTTCCTCCAGGTGAGAGAGGTCTAATTCACACCCAGAATTGATTCTCTCTCTGATGAGTCAATCTTCTATTTATCACTTGGAAAGTTACATTACGTGCTCGTGGTTTGGTGCTGTTGGTTTCATGTTATTGTCCTTTGTTCTTTTTTCCTTCCAAAAACCACCAATTTTGGGGGGATTCCAGTCTACATTTACAGTCTGTGTTATGCTCTAGCCCAGTCATTGATATCGTATCATGTGAACCTAAGAGGAGCAGAGGAGCAAAGAGATCTGGGGATTTAGATCCACAATATCCACAATAGGAAATATAGGAAAAAGGAAGAGGCCACTGTGCCCATCAAACCTGATCCACCACCTTATTAGAGTTTTTAATGACAATGTATCTTCACCATAGTGTGAAATGACTGGTAATAATGAGCAGACAATTGAAGACTGTCTTTGATGGAACTAATAGGAATTCTTATTAATGTGTATAATTAAACATTGAGCCGTGGAGTCCTGTAGCTCAGTAATTAGAGCATTCGCTTTGCAAGCGAAACACCTGGGTTCAGTTCCAGGCAGGGCGAAACCTTGGGCAAGTTTCCTTACTCCACACGCCTAATAATGATCCCTCCAAAACAAAACTATAATAAAATTGGTCACTTCAATCCATGACTATTTGTGGGACACTGCTGTGCGCAATTGGCTGTCGCATTTCACCCACAAACATATAGTCAATTCACTTTACAGTGTGAAGCGCTTTGGGACGTCCTCCCGACATGAAAAGCGCTATATCAAATGCAAGGATTATTATTATTATTATATTCTGTGAAGCGCTTTGAGGCATCGAGAAGACGTGAAAAGCACTATATCAAATGAAAAGCTTATTATTATATTATAGTTTAGGGTTTGTCTAGTACTAAGTTGTGTGCCTCAGAACCTCTTCTCTTTCTCTTTTGTTTCTAGAATCTGAGAGACTTTTGGGTACCCCATTCATGAAGAAAGCGATACAGGAAGCCATCGAGTGGGTGGACAGATCCTACAAGAGCACAAGAGAGAAGTAAGTTTTTCACCTCGGTTAAACTACACTCAACTGAACTCATTCAGAAATATTCATCTTAGTAAATCATCTTAATAAGGACTTATGTTTCCTTACTCCACACGCCTAATAATAATCCCTCCAAAAAACCAAAAACAATAATTAAAATAGTCATTTTCAATCTACGACTGTTTGTGGGACATTGCTGTGCGCAATTGGCTGCCGCGTTCGCCCACAAATATACAGTCAATTCACTTTACAGTGTGTTCTGTGAAGCGCTTTGGGACGTCCTCCTGACGTGAAAAGCGCTATATCAAATGCAAGGATTATTATTATGATATCGCACACTGGAGTAAAGTTTGTGTTAACACAAGGAACACAAGTGTAAGCCGTTATTTGACGCTCCTGTACTTCTGAGACTCTCCCCAGGTGAGAGCTACAAGGATTATTATTATTTTTATTATTATATGTTACCTGAGTCCGTTTATTTGCAGCCACCGGGAGAAGCTAAGGAAACAGTCTCTGACGCCAAGTGATCTCCTGCTCTTCTTCAAGCAGCCCACAGCTGACACCAGGCGGGTAGTGCGGGCGGCAGAATACACTGAAACTGCGCTGAACCTCATCCAGAAGAAAGTGCACCAGATCCATAGACGCTCACTCAATGCAACAGGTCAGTCCATTGCTTTACAGAGACATCGTTCTTTGTGTGCCCCATTTTGCCGCCAATGTATCTAGTATTTCATCCAATGCTCATCTCTTCACATCCACATCCATGCTATGACCCATTCCGCCTTCCCCCACCTCCAAAACATAGCCCACATCTGCCACTACCTCTCCTCTCAGAGACCCTCATCCATGCTTTCATCTTGGCTTGACCATGCTAACTCCCTCTCATTGGACTTCCTGGTTCTTCCCTCCACAAGCTGCAGATTATTCAGAACCTCTGCAGCTTGTGTTGAGTACCTCAAACAGATCAATTCTCAACGTCCAGCCAATCTAACCCCAGGTCAGTCATCACAGCCAGTGCCACTCAGTCAATATTGTAACTTATATGGAAGTTTGTAGACTCTCAACTCCTAGAGAACATCGCTGTCTAATTTTATTAACTCTATTTATCAAAGTTAACATTGTGCAGCAAAAGGTATTTATTTGAATTAATGTGTATTGTATTATTGCTTTTCTCATTGCCTCAAATGGGCTTTGTGTCTGCAGATTTGCTGTCGCAAGCTGACCTGGACACCATAGCCAAGATCACAGGCTGTGCCGCCACACGCCTGACCCCAAAGTGTGAGGACGACTGCTGGTCAAACAAATACAGGACGTTCTCAGCTGAGTGCAATAATAAGTAGGTATTGTGTGAGCAAAGTTGTGGCTTAAAGCCTCGCAGTTGGGACTTTGAGCTCATGATCCAGGCTAACAATCCATTGCAGTGTTGAGGGAGCCTTGCATTGTTGGAGGTGGTGTCATTTGGATGAGATGCTAAACCAAGGTCCCATAATCAGGTGGTCGTTAAAGATTCCATCTTCTCATTAGAAAGGAGAATCCTCTGCAACTCCATCAAACAGTCCCTTCACCTCGTCCCCTGCCTTGTCTTCTTCAAGACCAGTCTCAAGACCCTCTTCGACCAAGCCTTCGGTCACCCTCCTACTTCTACCCTCCCTGCCCTCCACCCCTCCTGATCCCAACCACCAGTTCGGGTTCAGATCCCTGACTGTCCAACGCCTTGGGATGTCGTCCTAACATGAAGGGGGCTATACAAATGTAATTTGTTGTTGTTGATTGGCAGTTTGCTTTCCTGGTGTAATAATCCCTTCAAAAACAAAATTGGTCACTCAATTCACAACTGTTTGTGGGGTCACTGCTGTGCGCAATAGGCTGCTGTGTTTAGCCCACAAATACTGTCAATTATCTTTACAATATATTCTGTGAAGCACTTAAAGATGTTCTCAATGACTTGATAAGCTGCCATATCAAATACAAGGATTATGGTTTATTACCAGGAGGTGTCAGTCACAATGAACATTCACACCTGTTACAATGAGGAAGAAAAAGCAAATGAAGCTGCAGTCAGGAACAGCTTTGATTTGGTAAATGGATCAAAGAGCTTCAGGCAATGCTCATGTAACAGCTTCTGTAAATCATGCTCAGCACGTGTGTCTGCTTCAGTACTTTATAATAATCCTGCCATTTGATACAGCACCTTTCTGACTACTCCATAGGATTCACTGTAAAGTTTAGTGACTGTGTATTTTGCAGCCAAATGCGGCAGCCAATTTGAACAAAGCAATGTCCAATACGCCAATAGAGTGAGGTGGGAGAGTGAGTGGAGGGCAGATGACGGCAGTGGGTGAGCCTGGCTTTGATCTCAGTGCTGCCTTGTGGCTGATCATGTTCGGTGGCTGCCACTCTGCTGCCCGAGGCTGCAATGTCCAAATCTCAGTCAATTATTAATTTGGAGATTTTTAGGCAGCCACTGACTCCTCTTCCAACACACCTACCAAACCGCAGCTCGCACTGTTGGAGAGATTATCATTCCTCCCCCTCCCCCACAGCTCACATTGTACTTTTGATCATGTAATTTCCCAACTAAGCCAAAATAAGACAGACTTAGTTTCTTGTGTTGTAAATGTTACATTCGTCAGGATGCAGCCAAACCTACACAGCGTGACGGTACATGAGGTTCTGCCTCGCTGCTTTATCTCAGTTCATTAACAGTTCAAACAGCCAGAAATCACTTGTACCAGAACCTGGCCAGAGCTGCCAGCGAGCGCCTGGTCACCTAGTGATGTCGATCATCACCCCACTCCCTTTATCCCGGCCTGATGTCCAACTCCACCAATGTGAAGCTCTCCAACACAATATCTTATATGAAGGATGTTATATAATGCAAGTTGTTATAAGCATGGTGTGTTACTCCAGGGAGCGCCTGTACATTCCACGCCAGATACCGGGAAATTAAATTAATGTGTAGGTGACATACACAGATGGAACTCTTAATCTGATTTTGATATGCTTCAGCTTGGGTTGTGAATGTGTCAGACCCTGAGCTGAACAAAAAAAAGTTATGAATGTTATTTAGGCCTTTCACTTGGTCCACAATGATACTGCAGTACAGGACTAGGGAGCACTGCATTGGGCTATGAATGAGACATTAAACTGAGAGTCCGTCTGCCTGTTCAGGTGATATTAAAGATCCCATGGTACTATTCAAAAAGATTAGTGAGTTTCTTTATTTCAAAGCACTTTATTTTATTAATTTCCAGGAACAATCCCCGTCTGGGTTCGTCAAATACGCCCCTTGCCCGCTGGCTGCCGCCTCGCTATGAAGACGGGGTCTCGCTACCCCTGGGCTGGACTCCGGGAAAGTTACATTCAGGATTCCCTCTGCCGCTGGTAATTCACACTCACAGAACCAGCGGAACCTGGTGCGGGTTTACAAAATTGGCTGTGTAGAGTCTCACAAACCATAGAATAGGAACCCAAACTCCCCTGATGACTGGTAGATAAAGGTTTCAAACAGCCAGTCTGGTGCTGAGTGAACCTAAAGCCAGACTGTAGTCGGGGCTATATTTGGCCTCAAAGCCCAAGGATAGACAAACAATTATTGCTACTGATTACTCTCCTGTGACCTCTGCTGGAATGTTAATTAACTGAGCACAGATTAGCAAGCCCAAGAAAGATAGTTAACTAACACAAGTTAAATGTGACACCAACTGCTTAAGTACACGGAAGGCGGGTAAATTTCCTTATGCTGCCATTGACTAGAGCTGGAAAGTGCTGTTATAATGTTTACAGCCATAAATAATGTTGAGTTATCACAAGGGGAGTAGATAAGAGAAGTCCTCACCTGGATAATTGTGGCCTTGAAATGTAATGTATCAGTTTAATTCAATTCAGAAAAAATAGTATTTCTTCAAGTGTCCCTGGCAAACAATAATGGTCATTGTACACATTGGCTGTGGTGTTCGCTGAGAAATGCACAGTCTTGACAGAGATGACCCATGAAATGCTTTTCAGATATTTTGATATCATAGATATGAAAAGGCGAGGATTCGTATTAATATTGTCATTATTTGTTTGTGGTCTTCAGGTCCGCGAGGTGTCCAACAGCATCTTAAAAATCCACAACAACGAAGTGATTTCAGATGATACAGCAAGTCATATTCTTGTGCAATGGGGTCAGTGGATTGATCATGACATGACTTTGAACCCTCTGTCTGGCAGCCTGGAAACATTCAATGATGGAATCAGATGTGAAAATACATGTGTACAACAGAGTCCTTGTTTCCCGATTAAGGTGAGGTCTTCAGTTTGCTTGAAAACTTCTATGTGCAATCTATCTCTCTGTACTTCACATTTGTTTACCTTGTCCTATTCTCTGTATAAACGTAGCGTGGAATGAAGGAATAGTATTGGCAAAGTTTTTTTAAAGACACACCTCAAAATGTGAAGCTAGGAGAAAGTCTCTGTCTATTTGGGTCTGAGTTAACAGGCCTTGAACCATGTTCTTTAGTAACTAAATAACCCAGAATCGTTAGTTCATCTTGCTTCCCACTCTACTTTGTACACAATTCTGTCAATGTATCTTTCTCCAAATCTCATTACCCTGAATCCTCTCAATATGTAGAAACTGGTTATTCTTGTTTGAAACCTTGTTTGACTGTATGTGCGGGTGTTTGTTCACATGCCTATCGTCCTTTGTAATTGGCTGCTGTGTTTTGCCTACAAAATACACAGTCAATCCATTTTACAATATAATCTGTGAAGTGCTTTCAGGTGTCCCAACGACGTGATACGGCGCTATGTCAAATACAAGGATTATTATTATTTTCTACAATATTCTCCCATATTTTAAAATTGCAATATCTTGTTTTCAAATTTTGACCTAAGAAACCCATCTAAATCCAAATTTTCCAAACCTTCTTAATTTTAAACACTTTTGTCACCAAGGTTTCCTGGTGTTCTCCACTAAATCACATATTATACCTGATGGTAATTCCAAAGTGCTCTAAGATATTTAATATGATACACACTATAAAAATGCAATTTCTTTTTATCTGCTTTTTTTTATCTCTGTTTTTCTCTGAAAGAATAAACCATACAATACACAATACAATTTATATTGCTATTTTCATGTTGGGAAGACACAAGTTCTTTGTTCAGTTGCCTGGGCATTCAAGTGGGTAGTGGCAGTGGAGGAGAGGAGGGAGTTAAAGACAGCATAAATGCACAGCTCACTCTTAGAGTAAAAGGCATTCTACTGCAGTTGGAGTCACAAGGTGCCCATCATTAACACTTGTGGTCTAAATCCCTAACTGTCCAGCGCCTTGGGACATCCTCCCGACATGAAAGGTGCTATGTTATTTTGTATTGTATAGTGGGACAGGGGTGGGGGTGGCAAAGCTGGTCAAAGAGTTAAATCTTAAGGAAGCTTTAAAAGTGGGGAGGAAGAGGCAAGGGGTCTCTGGGATGGAGATCCAGAGAGAAGGGTCAGAATCGCTGACAACCCTCCCACTGATGGAGGAGTGATCAGGTGGGGGACAAGAAGCCGGGCAAAGCGATTGCAGGAGATCCACAGGGTGGGGTGAGATCATGGAGGGACTTGAATCCAGAGCAGATGCTGTGGCTTATCACTGGTCAATGGCTCTAACATAAATGTGTTGCCATTTATCATGGTTTTCTGTTTTTATGATTGCTTTCTGATTCACGTTGCTTTCTGTTTTCATTTCCTGACAATTTAATTCCTGGACTGCTCTGAGAGTATTCTGACATTTTTCCAACAGATTCCTCCAAATGATACTAGGATTCCAGACACGAACACCTGCATGCCTTTCTACCGCTCTGCTCCTGCATGTGGTAGTGGCAAGCTAGGCACTCTATTTGGAGATGTGAACACACGGGAGCAGATAAATGCTCTCACCAGTTTCCTGGACATGAGTGAAGTGTACGGTAGCACAGACTGCATTGCAAACAAGCTCAGAAACCTCTCCAATGAGCTGGGCCTTTTGGCTGTCAATAAAGAATTCACTGACAAGAAATTGGAGCATCTGCCATTCAATACAATTTCAACCAACCTCTGTGGCAGACAAGAGGAAAGTTGCGCCATCGATAAAACTAAAACGCCGTGCTTTATATCTGGTAAGAGTTGTCCGATGCAACAGATAGATATGACTCATTCCTTTGAGTTTACAAGTGAATCTTACTCAATTAGTATATAGAAATCTGTGACCCACCTAGCCCTTTCATTATTAAGTTTCTTAATTGCGTTTTGTAATTAATCCCACTTTCCAACTCTTTCCTGATTTCCCATAATGTTTTTATTGCGCAGGTATTTATCCAAATCTGTTTTAAATGTTCCAGCCTCAATAGCTTAATGAATTAATAAGTGTTCTTAAGATGCTACCCAGTGTGGAGGGTGCTATGTAAGTGCAAGTTGTTGCACTCTTCAAGAAACCTTCCCTAGATCCCTCAAACCCCAGCCACTACCGTCCCATTTCTAACCGGCCCTTCCTCGCAAAAGTCCTAGAACGCGTTGTTGCCAATCAACTCTGCGCACACCTCTCCTCCCACTCCCTCTTCGAACCCCTCCAGTCCGGTTTCCGCCCACAGACTTCGCTTGTGAAAGTCATAAACGACATCCTCTTTATCTGTGACCAGGGCTCCCTCTGCCTCCTTGTCCTCCTGGACCTCTCCACAGCGTTCGACATAGTCGATCGCGCCATCCTCCTCCACCGCCTTTCCTGCATCATCCACCTCAGTGCGACCGCACTCGTCTGGTTCGAGTCCTACCTCACAAACGGCTTCTCCTCCCGCTCTCACCTGGTCACCTCCGGGGTACCCCAAGGATCCATCCTTGGCCCCCTCTTGGGGATGTAATCCGCAAACATGGGGTACATTTCCACATGTATGCAGATGACACCCAACTCTACTTTTCCACCTCTCTTTGCGACCCCCAGTCCCCTGATGTTCTGCCTGTCAGATCTCAGGGACTGGATGAGCGCAAATTTCCTTTAGCTGAACTTTGACAAGACAGAAGCCATATTCTTTGGCTCTCGTCAACATCTAAAATCTCATGGCTCTCACCTCCTCCACCTATCCGACCTCCCCCTAAAACTCTCCGAACCCATACGCAGCCTAGGCGTCAGGTTCGACCCCCAATTATCCTTCCTCCCCCACATCCGGTCCCTCACCAGCACCGCCTTCTTCCACCTTCAACGCATTGCCTCCTTCGCCAATACCTCTCTCCGAAAGCCGCTGAAACCCTAGTCTATCTTTGTCACCTCTCGGCTGGACTATTCTAATGCCCTCCTCGTCGGTCTCCCATCCACTACCATCCATAAAATCCAGATCATTCAAAACTCTGCCGCCTGCATTCTCACCCGCACCAAACTTCGCTCCCTGATCCCCCCAGTCCTTGCCACACTGCACCGGCTGCCTATCCCAGAAAGGATCGATTTCAAGATCCTCACCCTTGTATTCAAATCCCCCCACTCCTCTGCACCCCCCGACCTCTCTGACCTCCTCTCTCCTCAAAACAGTAACCGTTGCCTTCGTTTCTCTGGGTCTGGCCTCCTTCTCATCTCCCGAGTCTTCCACTCCACCCTCGGCGGCCGTGCCTTCAGCCACTACGCCCCGAGGCTCTGCAACTGCCTTCCTTACTCCCTTCGCCTCGCTCCCTACCTTCCCATTTTCAGGTCTCTGCTGAAGAGCTATCTCTTCGACCGCACCTTTAGTCACCTCCCCCCCGGCTCCTCCCCTTTCCCCGGCTCGGTCCCGGGATCCGTTACTGTGAAGCGCTCTGAGACGCCATCCGGCGTGGAGGGCGCTATATAAATCCAATTTGTTGTTGTTAAATTCTAAACCAAAATGATTCTCCAAGTGAAGAAATTCTTTCCAATCTCTTTTTTGTTTATTCTGCTAAAAATCTCAAGTTTCTCAGGTAAGATTGAGACGCTTGATAAATTTCAGCCACTGTAAATTGATATCACAATTTACAATGTTTGGTATGAACCTAACATTGCTGGATTCTCACTAAAGCCGGTGTCGACAGTAAATGGCCACAAGGTGTCAACCTTTTCAGTTTATCCATCCCTGCAAGTATCTCATCTATTCACTCAACATTCTGACCTAATTCTAATTTTCAATTATCTTGTAAGTTATTTATAATAATAATAATAATAATCCTTGCATTTGATATAGCGCTTTTCACGTCAGGGGGACGTCCCAAAGCGCTTCACAGAACACACTGTAAAGTGAATTGACTGTATATTTGTGGGCAAACGCGGCGGCCGATTGCGCACAGCAATGTCCCACAAACAGTTGTAGATTGAAAATGACCAATTTATTATTGTTTTTGGTTTTGGAGGGATTATTATTAGGCGTGTGGAGTAAGGAAACTTGCCCAAGGTTTCGCCCTGCCTGGAATTGAACTCAGGTCTCTCGCTTGCAAAGCGAGTGCTCTAACCACTGAGCTACAGGACTCCATAAATTACATTTATATAATGTAATAACAATCCTTACAATTGTTATCGTGCCTTTCATGTCAGGAGGCTGTCTTAAAGCACTTCACAGGATATTACTGTAAAATGTAGTGGTCATGTATCTTGTAGTTCATACTTCAAATTTGCATACCCCAATGTCCCACAAACATCCCACAAACCAATATTACGTAAGGGATTGTTGGTCAGGACAGTGGAAGAAATTCCCTTCTCTTTTCCAATGCTGCTATGGGATCTTTAACATCCACCTGAACAAGCAGATTTAATGTCTCACCTGAAGAATGACACCTCCAACATTGCACTGCACTGGAATGTCAGCCTAGACTGTCCCAATGTGGTTGCTGAATGGTCTCCTGTTTCTGTTGACGGAGGCTCCTCACTCTTGAGTATGTTGCTTCCTGTTGCTCTGGATGTAACTTTATGTGTGTTTGTTCTTTCATTACTAGGTGATGTTCGTGTGAATGAACAGCTTGGGCTTCTAGCCTTCCACACATTGTTCCTCCGGGAGCACAATCGTTTAGCCAGAGAGCTTAAGAAGCTTAATCCCCACTGGAGTGGAGAAACAGTCTATCAGGAGGCAAGGAAAATCATGGGAGCATTTCAAGAGGTACATTCACAGAAACAGTCGTGTTCCTCTTACAGATGTGTTCCACTTACGATGTGCGATGATGTTTGCAATCTTTGCTGCTTGAAAAGCTCAGTGATGGATAAAGGTCATTAGTCCATTTAACTCTTGTTATAGATCCCAGTCTATTGTCAACAAGCCCAGAGCTTGTGCCTCTGTTACTTTTCTTGGTATATTACCACTCTGAGTGAAGAACATTCTCCTAAATGTGCATGTCTCTGTTTTCCACTGAAGTCTTTTAGTTTTAGTTTTACTTTCTTGGTTTTCTCTGCAAATATGTTGAAAAATCTTAAATTAATCTTAATTTGGAAACTAGTTCTTTCCTCGCAAGGGAGAGGACCCGGGTTTGATTCCTGGTCAGGGCGAAACATTAGGCAAGTTTCCTTACTCCATACGCCTCTTTTTACCTAGCAGTAAGTAGTTAGTTGATTGGCAGATCAGTTTCCGGGAATAAAAATCTCTTTTTAAGTAAAATATGGTTACTCAATTCATAACTGTTTGTTGGACACTGCTGTGTGCAATTGGCTGCTGCATTTCGCCCAAAAAATATACAGTGTATTCTGTGAAGCGCTTTGAGATGTCTCGACAATGTGATAAAGCATTATATCAAATGTAAGGATTATACTCTATTCCTCTGATATTCTTTCTCACAGAGAATCCTTGGGAATTTATTAATCTTGCTTGGATGAAAAAATGTTGAGGATATAATTTCTCACTATTGTTTTACAGATTATAATTTACAGAGATTACATTCCCAGGGTGATTGGTGAGCAGGAGATGGAGAAACATATCTCCAATTACAATGGTTATGATGAGACAATTGATCCCAGAATTGCCAATGTGTTTGCTACAGCAGCTTTCCGTTTTGGACATCTGAGCATTCAACCCACACTGTTTCGCTTTGATGAGAATTACCAGTCAGATCCCACAAATGGAAATCTGATGCTGCACAAAGCTTTTTTCACTCCGTGGAGAGCTATCAAGGAGGGTGAGTATTTTCAGGTCTGTGGTAAAAGAGTGGGGAAGTGGGACTAGGTAGATAGCTCTTTCAAAGAGCAGGCACGATGGGCTGAATGGTCTCCTTCTGTGCTGTAGGATTCTATGATTAACATTAATATCACTGCACCAATCATAGTATTGAGAGCCCATGACAAGCAATGCCTAAGTTTCTTCTGACTGGAGTTTATCTTCTCTCTCTGATTAATCACTGGGGGCAGAGATTCTTCCCATTTGGCTTATCTTTACACTGCACACCAAAGCCCTAATGGATAATACAGTTGAAGCTAGACATGCATCAGGAAGCTTGCCAGACAGTGCTCACAATGGCTCGCTTCACCTTTTAGCCAATTAAACTCCAGCAGTTTCCCACCCCCCCCCCCCTGTGGGGTTCCAGCCTTGACTCCTGCCAACCTGCACCTAATACTTTCTGGGATTGGATGAACAGGCTGCAGTCTTCCAGGGATAGAGAATGCACTCCATGGCAAGCAAAGGAAAATGTCCATGCAAATGTGGAATTCTCTGTACTTTGGTTTGGAGACTGTAAGGGATGGTGATGGGTTTACGCTTGTTAGATGCCTGGCTGATTGGAGCTGAGCTTTTCTCCAGCTTCTCTTAGCTTTTCTTTGTGTGAATGTGAGAGGCCAGGTTGGATGAGCAGGAATTGGGTTGGTTTGATGCTCGTGCCCTGCTATGGATCACTCACATTGTTCTCAATGAAGCCAGTTTCAAGATGGACATGAAACCAATGAAGCAAATGTAGAATAGAGAGGCTGGCGTCCTCACAGAGTATGTCTTGTGTATACATTTAGGTGGAATTGATCCCATCCTCCGAGGAATGATGGGTAATCCTGCCAAACGACAAATTGCAGGAAAGATGATGCCAGATGAGCTGAGGGAGAACCTCTTTAAGTTGACGTCTCACCTGTCACTGGACCTGGGGTCACTGAACCTGCAGCGATCCCGCGACCACGGAATGCCAGGTAACAGCGCTGAGAAATACTTCTGATTGTACAATCATAGAAATTCCTGATTCTTCTCCCATCCCATTTTACTTGTTCCTCTCAAATATTTATCCAATTCCCTTTTAAATATTGCTGTCCTCAGCCCCAGCAGCCACTTGGAGCAAAGCGTTCCACACTCTTAACAACCACCTGTGTGAGAATCTTTCTGCTTAACTTTAGTGAGTGATGCTGAGTGGCCTTGCTAACGGACTGAGCTGCTGATTTCAGCCAAAGGCATCATTTGGAGATCAGTCATAAGGCAGAGAGAGGAGACATTTACTGGTGATGGCTGGGAGCAGATCATTCGTTCACATGGATGATGGCAATTGCAGCAGCCAAACTACACCAGCAATGTCCCACAAACAGTGAGAGGAGAAGCCAATTCATGTGAATTCAGGGATAAATATGTCTGAGAAAGGGAATATAAACCAGTTACTGAGAGAAAAACTCACTGAATAACTGATAGATATGAACATTTTCCTCTCTCTGCCTGGGCACAGGGTACAATGCATGGCGAAGGTTCTGTGGCCTCTCAGCTCCCAGGAACGTAATTGAACTTACGCAAATTGTTAAGAGTATGGACCTGGCAAAGAAACTCCTCTCCCTGTACGGAACTCCAGAGAACATCGACGTGTGGCTGGGAGGCATCTCAGAGTCCTTCGTGCAAGGGGGCCGGGTTGGACCCTTGTTTGCCTGTATAATCGGAAAACAATTCAAGAAACTGAGAGATGGAGACAGGTAACAAATGCTATTAGCAAACAGGAAGAGGCCAACAACACACAAGGTTGTTGTGGCAGCCCATAATGATCTAGGGCTGCCTCGAGCTGCTAGTCATTAATAGAAAGTGTTACATCGCAGGAGACCGTACAGCTCAGCGTATCTGGACAAGCGCAAGCTATTCCGATCTCATCTTGTTCCCCTGCTCTTTGCTCATTTCTTTAAATATTATTTTTTTCTCAGTAACTATCTAAATCCCTTTTAAATAATGTTATTGTCTCAGCTTCAACAGTCATTTATGATAAAGCATTCCACATTTTAGCTATAAAATAAAAGCTTCTCCCTCTTTTTTGTTTTTTTGATAATCCTCAATTTGTGGGCTCTTGTCACTGACTGGAGGGTCAGTGGAAATTCAGGGGTAAAATTTGTAGTGTTTGAGAATTAATGCTGGTGTAAATTATCACTCCAAATGCAACGATTTTATATATATATGTAATTATATTTTGTTGTAACCGCTCCAGTTTACAGTGTGCTGTACTGTACAGCTTCTAGCAGCGGCTTTGTGATGGTTTCCCTTCTGCTTTGTTCCTTAGATTCTGGTGGGAAAATGAAAACGTTTTCACAGAGCCCCAGAAGTTGGCCCTGACTTCCGTTTCTCTGTCCAGAATAGTCTGTGATAACAGCAATATTAAAACCCTTCCTCCCGATGCGTTCAATTATGCCCCAAACCGACAGGGACATGTCACGTGTGACCAGCTAAAACGTGTGGACCTGAGTGCCTGGAGAGAAGATGTGGAGGGTAAGGTATCTCTGGAATCGCTCCAGCTTTTGAAGTCTCACATTCTTCCATCTTACCACTCCATCTTCGTCTCCACTAAATCGTCGTTCTCCTCCAAAACAATCTTGGAGGCCAAAGACAACCCCAGACTCCTCTTCTCCATCACCAACCAACTCCTCCGCCCACCCTCTCACACACCTCACCCCTTCTCTTCTCCAACACCAACTGCAAGGAGATGCTGGACTTCCCCGAGAACAAAGTTGAGGGGATCTGCTTAGCTGCCTCTGCCCTTCCGTCTACTACACCATCCCCATCTTCCCCTCCCACCAAGACCCCTCCTACCCATCCCTCTCTCCACACCTTCAAACGTGTCTCCCACCTGCTCCCTCGACCCCATCCCTACCTCTCTCCTTACCTCCCAGCACCACCTCCTTGCCCCTTCACTCACAGACATCATAAACCTCTCCCTGTCCACTGGTACAGTTCCCACTCCATTAGAAACGTCCATCATCACTCCTATCCTCAAAAAAATCCACCCTGGGCCCATCCCTGCTCTCAAACTACCCACCCCCAACTCCAACCTTCCCTTCCTCTCCAAGGTCCTGGAACGAGTCGTTGCTTCCCAACTTCGCTCCTTCCTCTCCCGCCAATCCCTTCACGAACCCCTCCAATCGGGTTTCTGTGCCCGCCCACAGCACAGAATCAGCTCTGGTGAAAGTGACAAATGACATTCTGTCCATCTGTGACCAGGGCTCCCTTTGCGTCCTCGTTCTGCTGCCTTCGACACCATCAACCACTCTATCCTCATCCACCGCTACTCCTCTCACCTCAACCTTCACGGCTCTGTCCTTGACTGGTTCAGATTGTACCTCTCACACCACCTGCACTTCATCTCCTCAAACGGCTTCTCCTCCGGCCCCCACACTGTCTCGTGTGGTGTTCCTCAGGCCTCTGTCCTTGGTCCCCTTCTCCAATACCTATATGCTCCCTTTTGGTGACATCATCTGCAAACATGGGGTCAACTTCCACATGTATGCAATGACACCCAACTCTACCTCTCTGCCTCCACCCTCAACTCCAGAACAACTGCTGTCCTGACAGAATGTCTGTCGGACATCAAGTCCTGGATGAGAACTAATTTTCTACAGTTGAACGTGAACAAGACCTTATTGACTCCCATCAGCGCCTTCACACCTCAGGCATGATAGCATCACCATCCATGGATGCACACTCCACCTTACTAAGCCAGTCGGGAACTTTGGCATCTTGTTTGACCCTCAAATATCCTTTCTATCCCACACCCGCCATGACCCGCTCTGCCTTCCCCCAACTCCGCAACATTGCCTGGCTCCGCCACTGTCTCACACCGCAGGGTGCCAAAGCTCTCATACACGCATTCATCACATCCAGGCTCGACTATGCAAACTCCCTACTTGTCGGCCTCCCCAACTCCTCCCTCCATAGGCTGCAGATCATCCAGAACTCTGTACCCGGTGTCGTCTCCCATATCATGCTCTATGACCCTATCACCCCCATCCTCCCCCGACTCCACTGGCTTCCCATCACACAGACTATACAGTTCAAGATCCTGGTCCTCACCTTCAAAGCCCTCCATGGCCTTGCCCCCATTACCTCTGCGACCTCCTAACGCCCCTAACATCCTGCTCGCTCCCTCCACTCAGTGGGCTCTAGCCTGCTTTATGTGCCCGACTCACCCGCTCCATCATTAGCGGGCGGACCTTTTGCCACTCTGCTCCCACCCTATGGAAGTCCATCCCACAGTTCCTCTGCCTCACCCCCTCCCTTGCATCCTTCAAGACCAACCTCTTTGACCGTGTCTTTGGTCACCCTCTGTCCCCCCCTGCCCTCCATGCTCCTGATCCCGACCCCCAGCTCGGGTCTGAAACACTGACTGTCCAGTGCCTTGGGCCGTGCTCCCAACTTCAAAGGAGCTACAAATGCAATTTTGTTGTTGTTGTTGTTCTTGTTTGTTTGGATTTGGGATTTATAGTGAGTTGAGAGTTAAGGGGAATGTAAAAAAGGGGGGATCTAGCTTTTTGCCATATTTCCACTCAACATCAGAGGAGGCTGAAAGGCCAAGAATGTGCAGCAAAGGATTAAGAGTGAAGTGAAACCATGGTTGGTATGAGGTGATGGTTCAGCCTCCCAATGGCTCAGTGTGTTTACCCAGAGCCGTAGATGGCAGGAAGGCTCCAAATTTGATTTTGGGTTTCGGCCATTAGCTGATCTCAACCAAGACAACATTTAGGATTACCAGGATTTAACTGTAAAGTGACTGTGTGTTTTGTAGGCCAAGGCAGCAGTCAATTTTCACAAACAGCTGTGAGGTGAATGACCAATTTCACTTGGGGGATTGTCAGCCTGAATCCAGGATGAACTCCCTTCAGCGCCATTACACAAGTGTTGAATTTCTTTCCCTTTTGATATCACATCCATGGCAAACGCCACCATTTTCACGTCAGCTCAAATCTTCTTTCCCCACTGATGGCCATGAGCCCCGGAGCCAAACATGTAACCTCAGCGTTGCAATTTCAGAAAGGAAATGACAGCTGCCTCAGCAATCACTTAATAGGTGTCTGCCTAGAGAAACATTTGAAAAAGATTTCAGATTTGAGGGCAATGATTTCCCAAGTCGGCAAACCAACACTTTTGAGATATGAAGCTCCCAAAATAGGCAGTTTCTCCAGCTTTAGTAATGGATGGTTGTTTCTCTTCCAGTCACACCCTGCGGCTCTGTTCCTGTGATCGCTCACGGATTTTTCTCCCTGTGTATGTCCTCTGTGAGGTATACTTGTGCCTCTGGGTTTCAGATAGCAGGCGGGGACACCATCACCTGCCTGGGCAATGGGAATTGGGATTCTGCACCTCCCATCTGTAAAGGTAATCACTCGATCCAACACAAAGTGCCAATAATATAAGGCATAGATTGTAAAATGTAATGTTTGCATTGTTTGCTCCATAGACATCAGGAATCAATCTTATTTTTTCTCCCCTCCTCTTCTGCTGAAGGTTTTATTTCCTTATTCTGGGGAATAGGTCCTTGGTAATTCTCTGGTACCTTGCTAGGCAGCAGCCTTCACTGTGACTCCTGACAGCGAGTATTGGCAGAGTATTTGACTGACGGGCTGAGGGGGCAAGAACTGCAGGTGAACCCAAGGTTGTGTTCACCCACATGCACATGCCACCTTGCAGCGGGGGCGGGAGGGTGGGGGAGAGTGGAGATGGCATTGGTCAATCTTCCCCTCCCGACCCGATTGCGATACCCTGGTCTTACACTGGGCACCGCATTCACCAGCTCCGCCATTCGGAGATTGTGTAAAAACAGAGTATTTGTTAGGAATTGTTTCTCTTTTGAAAGTGAGAGCTGGGTCCCAGACAGTATAATGGAGTATTGTGTGTTGAGTTCTAGTCTTTCTTCAAACCTCTTGTGGTCTGAATGTTCTAACTGTGTTCCAGCTGTGATGATAAAACCACTATTAATACAATACTTATCCTTGTATTTGATATTTGCCTTGGGACATCCTCCCGACGTGAAAGGCGCTATACAAATATAATCTTGTTGTTGTTGTTGATATAGCGCCTCATCACATTGTTGAGACAGCGCTTCACAGAATATACTGTAAAGTATATTGACTGTATTTTGTGGATAAAACATAGTAGCCAGTTGCACACAGCAGCGTCCCACAAACAGTATTGTTTAGTAAGTAATGTGATATGTGAATGAACACGGTTATCACATCTTTGCAGATGACCCTGAACACGTTTATGGGGAGAATAGCAATGATTCAACGACTTCAACAGGATCCAGTTATGGGACTGGGGTTGTTGGTCCCCCTGGCCCCAAAGGTGACATGGGACCCCCTGGGCTCCTCAAGAAATCAGCCTTTTCTGCACAACTTGCTACAGACAATGTAACACCTAATACAGCAATCCCATTTGTAACTGTGATCTATAATGACAATACGGGCTTCAATCCTGCCACAGGTATCTTCACCTGTCAGACAGCTGGTGTCTATTCCTTTTCTTATAATATTGAAGTGCACAGAAGGGCGAGCATCATCCTAAAGAAAAATGGCAACACAATAATCACTTCCAGGATTGAGGATAGATCCAGAGCCAATGTCATGTCAGGAAACATCATCCTTTCTCTGGCTGCTGAGGATAAAGTCTGGTTGGAGGCTCCAGAAACAGGGGAAATGATACACAACCTAAGTTTTTTTATGGGCTTTTTGATTTATACGCTTTGATAAGTGACCTTTTCTTCTAATCATCTATTCCTCCAGTAAAGATTCTGAGCAGTAGAACATAGCAACTATCTGCCTTTAGATATTTGTGAGGTAAGGCTATCAAGGGATATGGGGCAAGGGTGGGTAATTAAGAATTGAGGTATGGTTCAGTAATGATCCTATCTGAGCTGCAAGCTGTTCCTGCATCTTTTTAGAAACCTGTATAAACACACAAAGGATTTTCTCTTCAGAGCTCTGACCCAGGGATTTATCAGCACCAGAACTAAACCCCTTCCTTCCCAACGCTACACTGAAGAAGACTGCAGTCAATTCTAAATCATGTGTGTGTTTGAGGCGCTGAGGAAGACAAACAATGCGATTCCAGGCATCCAGACTGGTGAGAAAATATAGACGCATGTTTGCTGCAAGGATTACAAATCAGTCTGAAAATCTAATAGGTTTGGCACAGCTTCTCACACAAAGAGATTCTGGGTAAAGATATTGAGAAAAGTGGGGAAATGCAGGGTAATGCAATTGAAGGAAGTTGCCATAGAATTAATATGGGAGCAGGTTTGATGGGCTGAAAGACCTCCTGTTCTAAGGTTTGTAAGTTTCTAATCTTTGCAGCAAAACCGTACACTTTCTCACTGCTCTTGATTTGTGCAATTATCTCCCTGTAGCATCTCTATAAAGTCTACTATAAGTGGGTGTGTCACTCGCCAATTGCAAGCAAACTGCACAGGAATGTTTGTCTCAGGGAACCTGCAGATTCCAAAGTAAAGGAAAAGATTAATCTTCCTCATTAACTAGTTACTGTAGGTGCTAAAACGTCTTTCCTGTAACAACCAGCAGCACCATTCTCTTTATTGAGCTGTGATCAGGTTAAAACGTGAGTTTGGTTAACAAACCAATACTTATTCGACAACAGGAAAGATGAGGGTTCCCTCTCATTTGGTTTAATTGTTACCATAGGTTTATTGCCCATTGTTATATATGTTCTGCTATAGCCAACATCCCAATATCCCATCAGAGACGACAACAGGCATCCAATCCAACCTCTGGGACAGCCAATCACCATTCTTCCTCCAGCTGCTCTGTTCATAATCAAAGCAGTTAAGGAACTGATGTGCGGTCTAGATTTGCAGCATGACAAACACCTTCCCAGCACATGCATGTAGTTTCTTGAGGTAGAACATCTCACCTTTGAAATATTGATTAAAAATATAAGTATAACTGTTTTGATTTATGCTATTTGTTAATTAGATGTGTTTTGTAGTTTTAACATTCAGAATGTTATGAGCAGTTGTAAAGAATGTTAATCCAGCAAAATATCAGCCAATTGGATTAATTGGGCTGGAAACAGATTGCCAGAACTGTCCTTTTCTAAGTCTATGTTTCTGTGAAAACTCAATTTTATGTAAATTTTCAAAGCTACAAAATAAAAATATTGCACCCTGACGTGATATAATCCTGCTCTCTAATGTGATTTATACACAAGATGTTCAACAGATCAGGAATTCTGGTGCTCCTCAGATTGATCAGAGTTTTCCAATTTTTGCTGGAGCATGGCTAGTTTTCCCAGCTCCTGATCTCCCGAAGCCCAGCGTGGTGAACAGTTTCCACAGCAATCTGACCCCATGATGAAATTGGAGGAAAGTCTGAGTGAGCTGATCCACTATTATTCTGGACATACATAGAACCATGGAAATTTACAGCACAGCAGAAAGCCATTTGGGCCATTGTGTCTGTCCCAGCTACTGTAAGAGCAATCCTTTCAATCTATTCAGTCATGTCCAAAAGGCAAACAGTTTGGACTTCTTTCCCATATAATACATTGACATGAAGAGACTTAGGAATCATTGTACTACTTGTGCTGGGACATCAAGATTTGTTTTATGATCTTCACTTGCCAAAAGAGAATAGGAAGAAAGTTGTCTGATTTTGACATGTTCTTGTATCTGAAGAGGAGCTGATCCTCAAAAAAAACTCTGATGGTGGTTCACACATTTCATTTGCCACAGGCAGTCTCTTCAGGTTGGCTCATGTTTTATGCTACCTTTAGGGTTTCTGGAACCACAAAGTAAAAGTGTTATTAGAAATTATATCAGGTAGGATTAAGAACAAAATTCAGCTGGAAGGACAGTTATAACACAGCCCAGGTCTTGGTTTTCAGGAAGTCTCGAGCATGGACTCAATTGTGGGACTTGTATAGCTCTAAATCGTAGGTAGAAAAGCACATTTCATCACCACCATGTTATAGAGATCAATAATAATTTTACCTTTATATAGTGCCTTTTATGTCAGGCGGTTGCCTCAAAATGCTTCACAGAGCTGTCTGGGAGCCTGAGCTGGGGTGGTGGGAGCTGAAGAAGTAGTTGTATGGGAACAGAAAACACCATTGCAATCCCAAACTAAACAAAACTCTACATTGTTTCATGCCCCTCAAATCAACTTCAAATCAATTGCTCAGTTTCACTGTATCTTACTTAGAGCATTACTTGATGATATTGTTGGGTGTCAATTGTTATTGAGATTTTAAATGTGTCCTGGCCTCAGCCACCTTTCCTGCCAACCTGTACCATTTAATTACTCTCTGAGTAAATCTTCTCTTCCTCTGCTGTCCTGATGCAGCCATATTGTTACATTCATATCAATATACATTCATATTGTTATGAATGTAAATTTTCAATCCCATTTCAATATTTTACACCTCTATACGATGCCGAGTTGTCTTCTCTCAAGACTGAAGAGGCCCGGTTTATCTAAATTACTCCTTAAGAGCTCATTCCTCTAATCTAACATCCTCATTGCTCTTCTCCGCACTGGCTCTGGATAGCCAACTTATCACGTGGTGTACAGTAACCTATGCAGTAACCCTCTCCCCACGCCACACACACACGCACCTCCCCCACACACCCCCACACACACATGCACGCCCCCCCCTCCCAAACACACACAGCCCGCCCCCCCCCCACACACACACGCAACACCCCCCTCCACACACACGCACCCCCCCCGCTCCCCACCCACCCACATACACGGCTTCCCACATACACACACACAGCCCCCCTCCACACACACGCACCCCCCTCACATACACACGCCCCCCCCCCCCCGCCTCCATACACACACAACAAAATGACATTTATAGAGCGCCTTTCATGCTGGGAGGATGTCCCAAAGCGCTGAACAGTCAGTTGTCCCGAGCATGGGGGGTGGTGTAGGGGTGAGGGAAGGCAGAGAGGTGGGAGGGAGACCAAAGGCACCCCCCCCCCACCCCCACACACACACACAGAGGCCGCCCTCCACACACATGCTCCCCACCCACCCACCCACACATACATACACAGCCCCCCCCCTCCACACACACGACACCCACCCACCTACAAGGCCCCCCACATACACACAGAGTCACCCCCACACGCATGCTCCCCCCACACACAGCCCCTCACACATACTCCCACCCACACAGCCCCCCACAAACACAGCGCCACACACCCACAGCCCCCCCCCCCCACCCCCCCTCTCCACACACACAGCCCCCCCCCACACACACACACAGGCCCCTCTCCACACACACACACAGGCCCCCCCCCACACACACACACAGGCCCCTCTACACACACACACACAGGCCCCCCCCCACACACACACACAGGCCCCTCTCCACACACACAGCCCCCGGCCCCCCAACACACACACGAATTTCCCACACCAGTGGTCTATGTCACCGATCGCCCCCCCACCCCCCGTATATGAAAGTGAAGCGTCAATGTGACTGAAAAGAGAGGGACAGTGATAGGTGAAAGTGGAAAAGGAGAGAGGGAAAGGGAGAATCTCTCCTTTGTTAGGGTTAGTGGGGGGGGGGGGGGGGGATGGAGGGTGTAAGTGAAAGATAGGGAGAGACTGAGTTACACACTGAGGAGAGTGAGAGCTAAGACTGAGCGTGAGTGTGACTGAGTGTGTGAGTGAATTAAGTGAATGTGAGTGAGTGACTGTGTGAGTGAGTGTGAGTGAGTGTGAGTGTCTGTGTGTGAGTGAGTGAGTGAGTGACTGTGTGTGAGTCTGTGTGAATGTGATTGAATATGTGCGAGTGTGTGAATGAGTGAGTGCGAGGGGACATAGTGAGTGACTGAAGCCGGGTTTGGGTCAGAGGCAAACGTTCATTTAAATTGACAATGTCACACATTTCCCCTCGCCGGGGGCAAAGCCTTCCTGTAGCCGAGACCCTGGGGCTGGGGGTGATGGTGGTGGTGATGATGATGGTGATGGTGACGGGTGTCTTCTCTCAGAAGCTCACAGTGCACTCGTCCATAAAGTAGGAAACACTACACTGATTGGATGGTTAGTAGTGCTTTCTACTTTATGGATGACTGCACTGTCTGTCTCAGTGATTCTCCAGCGATGCTTCACACCTCTCCGGCTTCCAGTCGCCAAAATCCACAAGAACAGCCTCACTTACACAAGTCTTTAACTCGGACATTAAACGCACATTCTATGCCCCTTATTTACAGTGGCTGTGCTGAACGCTCAACCACCTGAGTACTGGGCACGTCAGCATGTACTGACTCCCAGCAATGTGCCTACCGGCGTCTAACACACACACAGCCTCTGGGCTCCAACACACACACACACACACAGCCTCTGGGCTCCAACACACACACACACAGTCTCTGGGCTCTAACACACAGTCTCTGGGCTCCAACACACACACACAGTCTCTGGGCTCTAACACACACACACACACAGTCTCTGGGCTCTAACACACACACACACACAGTCTCTGGGCTCTAACACACACACACACACAGTCTCTGGGCTCTAACACACACACACAGTCTCTGGGCTCCAACACACACACACAGTCTCTGGGCTCTAACACACAGTCTCTGGGCTCTAACACACACTGAGTGCGCTGACTGGGGTATAACACACACACTGCTCACTGAAGAAATACATTATTCGACAGAAAACGAATCAGTGAAAAGTTCACGAGGGCCTTTCAGCGAATCAGTATAGGCTCCTCACACATCATCAACAAATACATATTAATAGACAAGATCCACATTTTACATTATTTACAATAATCATTGCAATAATCACAATCAGATATTAGTTACATACAGCAATTATTTACAGAAGAAAGTTTTTTTTAAAATTACAATTAATCCGAGTTAAAGTCAATTCTCTGCACTAACAGAGAGAGTCGGATCCCTGTCTCTACCTAATCTCTTGCCAACAAGTTGCAAAGCCTGTGGTGTGGCCCCAGTTAGTGCTTACCCGAGGCTGAGCTCCGCAGTGAAGCCTAACTGTCTCAGCTCTGTATTTAACTCCACATCAACACGTGATAAACCACAGGAAACCTGCCGACGCCCAACTCTCACAAGCGCAACACATTCGCTAACGGAACAGGGCCGCATTATGCACACGAAACTCCGACTTCAAATACCGCCTCGACCAATAGAGCTAAAATGCTGTCAGCATTTCATGTGCTGATTCCCTCTCTCAGGCCTCCACAGTCCACATGTCCCACAGTGTGGATATGCCAAGGCCCTCAGCACCACAGACCATCCCAATGTAGTCTGTAATAACTCAAACAGAGCAATGAAGAGAATGCAGCCATATCTTAGGCCAGAGTTGTTTTCCCTGTTGCTGTGTTGGTTCATTCACCATGTTCCTGAAACTAGAATGCATGTCTCCCCGGTCCTTATAGTGTCTCTATTACAACCATGACTTGGTTTGTATAGTGAGTTCCATTTACACTATATAAATCTTTCATTTTATATAACAGCTTATTATAATAATAATAATCCATGCATTTGATATAGACTTTTCACGTCTTCTAGACATCCCAAAGCGCTTCACAGAATATACTGTAAAGTGAATTGACCGTATATTTGTGGGCGAACGCGGCAGCCAATTGCACACAGCAGTGTCCCACAAACAGCCGTGGGTTGAAAATGACCAATTTATTATTGTTTTTTGTTTTTTTGGAGGGATTATTATTAGGCTCTGTGTGGAGTAAGGAAACTTGCCCAAGGTTTCGCCCCCTGCCTGGAATTGAACTCAGGTCTCTCACTTGCAAAGCGAGTGCTCTAACCACTGAGCTACAGGACTCCACATCTTATCTAATCTTATCACATTAAAACGTCTCAAAGTGCTTCATAGGCAGCTGCTAAGTGCAGTGACTGTGTATTTTGTAGGCGAATACTGCAGCCAATTTGAGCGCAGTAACAATGTCCCACAAACAGTATGAAGAGAAGGACTATTTTTAAGGGGGATTGTTGGCCAGGACACTGGGAGAAGCTCCCTGCTCGTTACGAAGAGAACCATAGGATCATGAGCAAGAGATGGGATCTCGGTTTGTCAGACACAGTCATTTATTGAGATATCAGTACTTTGCAAAGGGACATAATTTCTAAGTGTGCAGTAAATGCCTCACACATTCCTGGGTCAGTATGGGTTCACATTCCTTCTACACCACCCTGTACAACACTCCAGGTCAGCTGAGAACACAGGTCAGACATGGACTAAAGCTCCCTCTATGCTGACACATCTCGCAATTCCAGGTCAGTTACCTACAGAGTAAAGCTCCCACAACAATGTCCATTTGCATGTTGTCTTGCAACCAGTGACTGTGATAACATCTGTGCAATTGCCCTGGGTAACACTGCTGCTAAATGTAATCGTCTAATAAAATAATTGTTAATAAAACTAGGCTGTCAAGTCAGCCAGGCTCAGCCACATGGTGTAAAATATGTTATCTTTAAAACTACATTGAACAACACCTGAATCAAATAAATATGCACGAGAGAGACAATGCCGTCAGTCACATCAGAAAGTTTTTCTCAGAGTACATTGTGTGAGAGCAGTTAGTGTCAGTATTGGGCACCCACTATATAGAGCACACATCTCCCCATTGTCGTGTCTCTTTATAACAACCACGACTTGCGAGCACCCTTTACGCTATATAATTTTTTTCATTTGATATAGAACCTTATCACATTAAAACATCTCAAAGCACTTCACGGGCAGCTGCTGCTAAGTGTAATGCTGTTCTGTGTATTTTACAGGCAATATGAGCATCACATGTCGTGTCTGTGCTGGAATTAGCTCCTCTACTGCAGCTATCAACTTCATTCCATTCCATTGCTCTTTCCCCATTGTGTCTGAAGCCAATCCTATTCCCCTGCTGTTTTCCTCTATCTTTCACTATTATTTTTCTTCCTTTCTAATTTGCTCTACGTTGCAATTTCAGCATTGAACTCCATTTTGCACTTGACTAACCATTCTGATTATTTAAACTTAAACACTGGATATAGCGCCTTTCATATCAGGAGGATGTCTCGAGCTTCACAGGAATTACTATAAAGTGTAATGAATGTGTATCTTGTTGGCAATCGCAGCAGCCAAATGACCTATTTCTGTCCTCCTGTAGCAGGTAAAAAACAGATACTTCAAAGTGAAGTTCTGTCACCTGCTGTGTGTGCACAAACTGCATTACTATTTAATATAAACTGTATCACACATGGGGGACATTGTTCTGCGATGTCATGCAGTGAATTCCATGTGATGTTATTTTTCCCCAAACTGTTGTATTGCATTGAAGAGGCAGACTGGCTGGTCAGGCATCAACAGTGCCATGGATTAGTGACAAGCACATCTCAGAGCCCAATTGCTCTCCCACCTACCCTCCAACTTCCTCTCTCTTCTAGGAGGATTATTTTAAGATATGGTCGACTTGAAAGGTTTTTCCATTCACTGGGATACAAACCCAGCAATATATGGCCTCCAGTTTGAACCTTTACCCAATTGTGCTGTTGGGATGTTAATGGTGGTACGGAAGTTGACAATGAAAGGGAAGATGCAGTTTGAAATGCAGTCTGTATCCTTACACTTACAGCACATGATGGTCCATGGGTCAGGGCAGAGCACTAATAGAAGGAAATCGGGTTAGGCACTCTGCTATCTCTATCTCATAGCCAGTGGGTGGGGAGTCAGCTAACTCCGAGTATAAAATAGCTTTACCACAGAGATAAGTATCTCCCGTGGCACACCACTGTTCAGTATTTAGACAAATTACGAGAGCTAGGTTTTGGTTTCCTTGTTCCTCCCAGCACCAAACCTGCCGTACACCCTCAGCAATCGAAACTCATTCTAACATTCCCATTCCCAGCACCTCAGGAACCTGTCGCTCCTCACTTCTCTCAGTCGTCTCTTCTGCCAAGACTCTACCATCTTGATTATTTACTCCACAGGCTTATAAAAGCCAATGTGGCATCACCTAACCTTCATTCATCTTGTCCTTTCCTATTTCAAATCCTGGTGACATCATCCGCCTTAGGGCTTGAGTTCTAAATGAAAATAAAGCACAGAAAATGAGAGTAATGACCTCACAGAATCGCCAATATACTTAGGAACATAGGAACAGGAGGAGGCCATCCAGCTCTTCGAGCCTGTTCTGCCATTTAATTAGATCATGGCTGATCTGTACCTCAACTATTCCTTTCAATTCCAATTTCCCGCTTTCTCCCATATCCCTTAATACCTTAACCTACCAACAATCTATCAACCTCACTCTCGAAGGTGTGGATGGATCCAGCATCCATGGCCTTTTGGGGGAGAGAATTCCAGATTTCTACCACCCATTGAGTGAAAAAATGCCATATTCCAATCCATCCTCTGTTGGTGTTGAGGTAGCCTGGCCGCGGCCTTGGATCTAGATCTCTAGAACATCTCAGTGGCCAGCTTGTCATAAACTATCCTGTAAATGTCATCCCACCATGCTGAAGGCAAATGGCATCAATTAGCTGATGAGGAAAATACTGAGCTTGGGATGACAACTGTAACCTGGAGTCTGGATTTGTGAACACAAACTCATACATAAAGTTGATATCCGCTTTGATTGGTTCACAGAGAGAGGTAAGCAGCTGCTGCTCAACCACAGCATCTCCAACTGGTGGAAACATCGTTCAATGGGTAGGGACGTGCGTCTGAGTGGTGGGAAGCAGGATGGTGGCAATGGTGAAATGTATTTCACGTTGAGCTGTGCTGTTCACCAGGAAGCTTACAAGCATTTGCTGGTATTTGCTCAAATGACATTTAACATAATCCAACATAATGACTGTCCTCCTTGAGGGGTAGGTAGGTAAGTGGAGTCTCCTGTGTGGCAGTGACAGCATCTGGTTGCTGAGCCAGGTGCAATATATAAAGGCTACTGCTGATAAACTAGCCATCCTGACTCATTGGCAGAATTTGGAGGGGGCTTGGCGGAAGCTACATAGCTTTAGCTGGTTTAACTCCAGCAGTTACCCCACTGCACATTTTGGGAAGTACACACACCCACATGCACCCCAAGCTTGACTCGTGACAAACTAATACTTTCCATATTTTGATAAGTATGGGGTGTGTCTCCAGGGACAGAGAGTGCATTCCATTCCAGACACAGGGAAATTTCCATGTGTGGGTGGCATATATATTTAGAACTCTCAGTCTGATTTGGATACTCTTAGCATGGTGATGGGTTTCTGCATGTGTCTGACCCACACAAAATACCCTCTGAGTAAAACATTTTTTCGTAACTTTCCCTCCAATTATTTTTGTGAATATCTTAAATGTTACTGATTTACCAAACAGTTGAAATAAACTAGTGCTGTTCACCCGAAGACAATTGGGTTGATCTTGATATCTTATCCGATGACCCCAGATCACAACAGATCACAAGCGAGGTTTGAATGTAATGAGCTAGAATATCCACCCTATCATCCTTCCATTGTAGCATCAAGCTGTTTAATGAGTTTAGGGTCCTGGTCTCAACGACTCTTCCCAGTAACCTGTGCAGTCCCATAGCATAGTGGTTAGCGTGGTTAGTCGATTGTAGGATAAAAAAAAATAAAAAAATTTGATCACTCACTCCATGACTGTTTGTGGGATACTGTTGTGCGTAATTGGCTGACGCATTTCATCCACAAAATATGCAGTGAATTTACTTTACGATATATTCTGTGAGCCACTTTGAGATGTCTCAATAACGTGATAATCTATAACCGTATTTTAAAGATTAGAGATTAACCTAACCTTAGTGATAAGCTTCTATATCAAATGCAAGGATTATTATAAATTATTAAAACCCATTCCAGTCATTAATTACACATTGTGTAAAGAAGTATTTCTTGGTGTTTGTCCTGAATTTGCTCTTTAAAATCCGGAATGTGTGGACTCTTGTTGTGCTGCCTTGGCATATCTGAAATGCTCACCTTCCAGAAGGAACCAAGGCTAAAGCAAGGCTAAAGCTGATGCTTTGTCCACACTTGGTCTCTGGCTAGGGAATTGTTAGCTCGTCGAGTCTGCCTTAGTTGAGACTGACTAACTGAGCACCACTAGGGATGAGACTTTCCTGTCTTTTTGGCTCAGTATCACATAAGACATTTATCTATTAAAGTATTCAAGAACGAGCAACATTCCAACACATCAAGTCTCTCCTCCCGCATTCCCAACATTTGGTATATTTAATTCTGTGGCTTTTTGCAGCCATTTATTTTGTAAAAGTATCTCTTCCTAATGCGGCTTTAAACTGCTTCCAAATAGTTGGTGATAAATCAAGAGATTTTTCAACTCGTTACTCATTCTGGTAAGGTAACAAGTGGTTGGAACTACTGTGAAAGCGGCAACTGCACACAAAGTGTTCTGTAGGCAATTTTTGGTCTTGTATGGTATTTCCTGACAAGAACAAAACCCAAATTAGTGCATAAACAGCAGAGAATTTGAAAAGGTCAACGGTTGCCTTTGTTCTGATAACACTTCATGTTCCAGATTTACGTGTCAAAGACTGCAAATGTATAATGTGACTCAATACAGGGTAGTGGTCTGTGTGAACATACACTGGGGACAAGCCAGAGAGAGCAGTTCACTTTGGTGCGGTTCTTAGCCACACCTGATAAACATGGTCCAATCCATCCCTGCTTGGCTAGTGCTATTAACACCCGACAGCTTCAAAGGACAATAGCCACCACCTACTATGTTGACTTGTTTTTTTGCTCATTGACCAGACTATCTCAAGTCAATAGATATCTCAGCAGTCACATATTTTCTCTAGAGCTAAATCACACTCTCATACATATGTCTGAGTGTCGATGTAGCTCCGCGGCTTGATCGCTTCCTTCCTGTGATATTAAAGAACAATTGTGCCATTCGTGCAGGCAATCTTTTGCAAAGTGCAGAAAAATCTCTTTCTAATATGTTGGGGTGATTTAGAAATGGCAGAGCAACTT
This sequence comes from Callorhinchus milii, assembly GCF_018977255.1. NCBI lineage: Eukaryota > Metazoa > Chordata > Chondrichthyes > Chimaeriformes > Callorhinchidae > Callorhinchus > Callorhinchus milii. Next base: position 10,718,895 of record NW_024704751.1, on the reverse strand, counting down.
AATCTTAGTGATGGATTTGTCAATTGCTCTCAGTACATCTCGTGCCATGTCAAGTTAGATCTAGGATTTTAAGCCCTCTGAGACCCTACTCTGCATGGAGCGATCTATATAAGTGCAAGTTGTTGTTGTTGTTGGATGCTGTTGTATTCCTTTCTGCCCTCAGCAACCTTGGGTAATAGCAAGACCAATTCTGTATAATGTGTCACTTACCACTGCGTAACTAATAACAGCTGTGAACTCAATCATATAACTTAGTGACATTCAGCTATTAAAAATCTTCATATTAACAGTGATGCTATTGGATAATTTTGAGTGGAGACTCCATTGGATGAGGATGGCAGGGACTGATATCTGCAGCTCAGCAATATGACAGTTAAGAATTGTGCTGAAAGGCAGAATGATCTCTGGTGTTTTGTGCAATTCAAATATTCTGCTGATATTCACATTTAGTTTTGAAATATTTTACTTTCTTTTCAAACTCTAAGATACACTTGGCAAAGAAATTCCCTTAATAATAACAGACGAGTATCATCTTAACACTTGCACATTTCAAAACTCATGACAAAATCTGAAACTTTTCAGAATGCTGTAAATTCTCTTGCACAGCCAGAAGCTGAAAGCAAAATTTAACTTGGAAACTACAGCCGGAACTCAATGTTTCAACCCAGAGGGTTATTTTCTACTTGTTTCTAAGTAACACAAACCTCAGTGGCTTAAATGTTGTGAAAGAAGGAAGTGGGAGTGGGGTTGGGGGGGGAGATGTCAATGTTCTCAACACTAAGATCCTGAGTGCTTGATACTCGTATCTTCATCTGCAAAACACAGCCTTTGTTTCAAGTAAAGTCAATTGCACTGTTGAATACTCAGAATCCAATTAAGACTGAAGGGTTGTGAAGATGCCTTGCCATAAACTGCAGCCGGGTATTTCTGTGAAATGGTGCAATGTTTCTGAAATAATAAATAAAAGTTGCAATTCCCCGAAATGCGATTTTGTGTTGAGTTGAGAATGTGGTATGTCTGTCAATATGGGTAATCTGTAGTCAAATGTTAATGCCTCTGCAACCACCAACCACCTCCCCCCACCCCTTCCCCAATACATTGTCCTGTTCCTTAATGCACCCTGAGACCTCTTCACTTAATGTTGGAAGAAACTGTGAGACCAAACATCAGCTGCTTAATTGTCATCTGGACTTCAGAAGAAGTTGGGCAGGTGGCAGGAGTGTAGAGTTTGTGTGAAAGGGTTGTTCTTGGGTTAGTGAGCTGTGATGGGTGACGTTCCCCAGGGATTGTTACTGGGTCTGCAGCTGTTTACTACATATCTCAACCATCTGGACTTGGGTGTAAACGGGAGCAGACAGGGTTTGCAGTCACAATAAGTCTGGAGGGGTAATAAACTGTGAAGAACAGTGCAGAGGTTTACAATCAGTTATTAATGGATTTGTAGGTGAATAGGCGGAAATATGAAGGATGGAAAACTAACCAAATCGGAAAGTAATTAAAAGCAAAATCCTGCAGATGCTGGAAATCTGAAATAAAAACAGAAGTCACTGGGAACATGCAGCAGGTAGCAGACAGCATCTACGGAGAGAGGAAAATTAGTTATTATTTCAAGTCTATGACCCTTCATCAGTTAACTAATTTTCCTCTATCCTTAGACACTGCCTGACCTGCTGCGTGTTCCCAGCGACTTCCAGAAAGTAATTAATTTGGCTATAAAATTAGGGATTGGCAATGTAAGTTAAACACATAATTACTTGGGGTTGCTGTAGCTTAGTATGGAGTTCTGTAGCTTTCAACAACAACAACAACAAAAATACATTTGTAAAGTGCCTTTCACGTCGGGAGGACATCCCGAGGCGCTGAAAGGTTGGGGATCAGCCGAGAGTACTCGCCTCGCAAGCAAAAGGACCCAGGTTCGATTCCTGGGTAGGGTGAAACGTTAGGCAACGTTACTTCACACACCTCTGTTTACCTAGCAATAAGTAGGAATCCAGTTAGTCGATTGGCTGATCGCTTTTCTGGGTTAATAATTCCTTCAAAAAAATAATAATTATTATTTGGTCATTCAATCCACGACTGTTTGTGGGACACTGCTGTCCGCAATTGGCTGCCGTGTTTCTCCCACAAAATATACAGTCAATTCACTTTACAGTACATTCTGTGAATCACTTTGAGACGTCTCTGCATTAAAAGACCTTGAGAATCAGGATTCTCTCTAACCACTTCCTGCTCTGACTCGATTAACCCTAATTCCCCTTTCCATAGAGATCTGGCCTGGCCTTTAAGAAGCTTTTTCTTATTCCACGTTCCTTAGTTCCACAATGTAGCATTTACACAGGAACAATGTTAGAAAACACGATGAAACAAACCAGAACCTGTAGAGACACATACACCTGGCAGACATTTAGCACAGGCTAAGGTCACTCAGCCCATCATTTCTGTGTGTGCTGGCTCCTCAAAAGACTTCACTATTCTAATTCCATTTCCCTGCTATTTACCCACTACCTTTCAGAATGTTACTTCCAAGTATTAATATGATGCCCTTTAAATGCATAATTGATTTATCTTTACTTAGTCCATTAGAGGAGCTGACAATAAAATAAAATTCAAATTTACATTTGTACACTGATGCCATTTCATTTCAGGAGGATGTTGCAAGGCACTGGGCTGTCCAGGGATGACACAGGATAATCTACTCAATAGAGGGCACTTTTGCTACTTAATCCAAATTTATGTTCAGTTTATAGAATGATTTACATCTAGTAAAGATCCTTTAGACAAATAAGATTGTAAAATTCTTTACTAAGAGGGGAGTTTTGGGCTTTCAAAGGGTGCAATCAATTGATGTCTGTATGGGGTGGGGGTGGGGCACTATATGAGTCTGTCATTGTGGGATATAGTAATCAGTAAATGGTAGATTTGAACAGAGTTAAGGAGAAGTTTCCTTAGCAAAAACATCGTAAATTAGTCTTGTCTTGAGGGAAGATGACAAGGGCACTTTATAGAACTGTATAAAATATTAAATGGGATTGAAAAAGTAAACCTAGACAATACTTTAGGATGCACCGAGGCAGTAGAATAAGAGGACATAAGTTTAGAATAGCAAGAGGGTAATTTCAGGACAAATACCACAAAGTTTTTCTTTACTCAGAGGGTAATTAACAAAAGGTTGCCACGAAGGGTGGTTGAGGCCAGGACATTGGAATCATTTAAAAAGCAGCTTGATACTGTGATGGGAGGACAGTAGGGCAGGTAATCAGGAAGGATGAAGCCAAAGGACCGTCTTCATCTAAACTAATCTTGTGCTCTTGTGATGTGTTTGGATTAATCTTGTAAACAGGGCATAGAAGCAAAGCACTGAGTATACTCAGAAAGATTTACACTGTATTGTGTTCAGCTTGTCTGGGCGGCATAATCTTTTTGTGAGATACTCGGTCTGTAAGAGTTAATTCAGGGCTATTTAGATGCTCATTTACACTTCCACTATCACAATCTCTCCCCAGATCTCACACGCCCCAGTGATTTCCTGTTGCTGCAGACACCTGCCTAGTTTTCTGTCAGTCAGTCTGCAATCTTTGTAGATTGAATGTTAATATCAAAAGACTCAAGACTCTTGTCAGAGGGAGATTGTAGATAGCTGATAAGGACATATGAACATAAGAATTTGCTGGCAAAAGAAGATCAGGGTCCATCTAGTTCGCCTTCCACCATCCTGGCAGTTGCTTTACATGTCGTGTCCCCGAACTATATACTGGATTCTGAGATATTATTATCAAGCAGAAAACTATCTAATTTGTTCTAAAAACAAACAACACTTTCTCCTTCCACAATTTCCCGAGGGAGCCTGTTCCATAAGTTTACTACTCATTTACTGAAGTAATGTCTCCACAGATTCTGCTTGTGTCAATGCTGTACTAATTCTCAGTCGACTCCCACTTTAGAAATACATTTGAATGACAGGTTATTGATCACCATGCAAATCAATCTTTCAGTAAATCAATCCTGGGCTCTCATCTCACCCCCAGACCAGAAATGGGGAATTGGGTCAACAATATTGGCAGAAACCCATCACCTGCGTAAGAGTATTCAAACCAAACTGAGAATCCCATGCCTCCCACTCCACATGGAAATCCCATGTTGGATCCCATGAGATATATTACCTAATTCCAGAGAGTATGAGGCGCAAGCTGGCAAAAGCCAAGGCTTGGGGACCCCAGGGTGTGCGTTGGGGTAACTGCTGGTGTCTGACCAGCTATAACCGCATTGATGTCACTATCTGGCAAGCTTTCCCACTACTTATCCAGCTAGAACCCTTTAGGGCTTTGGGCTGACGAGTGTCAAATTATATTTAATATGAACAGACAGAATGATGAGATTGGGAATGGAAATTAGCAAGCAGAATAAAAATCCTTACATTTGGTAAAGCTCATTTCATGTCGGGAAGAGGTCTTAAAGGAGCGCAACACAGGATACTGTAAAGTGGAGTGACTGTGTCTGTCGTGGGCAAATGTGGGTAGCCAGGATGGAGGTAGAGACGCTAAAAGGTAAAAGAGACGCACTTTGCAATGGATAGATAGAGAGATATAAATAGATACATAGACGCTTAGAACTTACATAGATACATTAGACAATACATAAATAGATGCATAGAAGATACATAGATAATAATAATCCTTGCATTTGATATCGCGCTTTTCACGTCTTCAAGACGTCTCAAAGCGCTTCATAGAATAGACTGTAAAGTGAATTGACTGAATATTTTGTGGACAAAATGCAGCAGCCAATACAAAGGAAAGGAAAAAATGACTGAAAGGCCTAAGATAAATAAAACACTCAGGCCCAGTTTGGCAAAAGAAATCTTCTCTGGAAAATCACTTCTCAACTAGAGCAGGTTGTTAGGTGGGCTCCAGGAGAGGGTCGAGTAACCACCAACACAAACCTTGAGCTAACTGACCCCTACACCGTGGTAACAATGCCAGTCTGACTGTCTGAGAAACACTCTTCCCTGAGAATCCAGACTAAATCTGTCCAAATCTCAATGAATTAATGCTATTTACACAGAGAGCACCATTTGGGATCCTGTTCCAATCCACCCTCCATGTGGACGTGTGTTTCCTCATGTCCAGCTTGAAGTGGTTTTTCTTCAGATTGAAACTTGACTCTAGTTCTGGAACATATTTTGATTGTGAAGATTTTACTATCTCTTATAACATTGATTGTTTGCAAGATGGTGGAGGCCTTGTGAAGATTGGCCCTCATTCTCCTCTGTTATAATGTGACCCTCAGATGAAGACGGCACTTCTCGAGAATTAGGTAAACAGAGTGCATCCCTCCAGGGGGACGATCTGCATTCATATATAAGTGCTATATATATATGTATATATATACACATATATATTCTCAGCCTACTTTGGATAAGTATCGTCATGGGTCTCAGAATGTGCCAAACAAAAAAAATCAATACGCATCTGAAAATAATTGTGTCTTAATTACTATAGAGAGAAGAGACAATCTTTTAGTTTGCCCACGAAATACACGGTCATTACACTTTACAGAATATTCCATGAAGAGCTTTGTTATGTCTCAACAAAGTGATAACAACAACAACAACAAGATTGCATTTATAGAGCGCCTTTCACGTCGGGAGGACGTCCCAAGGCGCTGGACAGTTGGGTCGGGACCCGAGCAGGAGGGAACTGGTCAGGGTGAGGGGAGGGGAGGGAGGGAGTGAGGAGGGGGTAGAGAGTCGAGAGGGGAGGTGAAGGCACGGTTGAAGAGAAAGGTCTTGAGACCGGCCTTGAAGGAGGAAAGGGAGGAAGCAAGGCGAAGGCACTGGGGGATGCAGTTCCAGAGCCTCGGGGCTGAGAGGCTGAAAGCCCGGTCACCGATGGTAGGGCGGTTAGGGCAGGGGATGTGGAGCAGACTGGAGCCAGAGGAAAGAAGGGTACGGTCAGGTAGGTAGGGGGCTAGTAGGTCGGAGAGGTAGGAGGGTGCAAGGCTGTGAATGGCCTTGTAGGTGAGGATGAAGACCTTGAATTCGATCCTCTGGGGGATGGGGAGCCAGTGGAGGCGAGCGAGGGTGGGAGTGATGTGGAGTGATAAGGCGCTATATCAAATGCAAGATTATTATAATGCTGGATTCTTGTCCAAATTATATATAAAAGTGATATATAGCAATCTCCCTCCACATCCCGCTGGTACTCATTCCCAGGTATCCTGTAGTTATTCTCTATGTGAACCATCCAACCCTCTACACTAGAATCCAGCCTCTAACTCGCTCTCAGGGTTGATCTGTTATGTTAGCCTGTGTTTTATTGTTAGCTGTGAGCAGTTGGTGGCAGTTGAATTGTCATTACATATCTGGTGCTGAGTTTCTACAATAAATCCACCTGAAGAACTGAAACAATTAGAGAAACTGGTGAGTGAAAGAGGAAGTCGTGTTGGTCAGAGCGTTGCATCAGCAGGGCATTGGGGAGTGGGGGCTGGGGCGTCAGGAGCTTCACTGGGCCCAGATGTGACCTTGGTTGAGTCTGCGTTACTCAAAATGGGGAAGTTGTCTGGAACAGCAGAAGTTCTGGGCAAATAATGTCACTGTGCAATCAGAGAGGTCTGCAGCCCTGCTGTGGGTCTTGTAGATATTTCTTATCTCTCCCACCAGCCACTTCCCCTCCCCAGCTTGTGGTTTATTCCGCCTCGTGTTCCCAGGCTGTAAGCTTTACTACTCCATCATTCACCTCACCCTTCTCTCTCTCTCCATATATATATATATCCACACATATATATGTCAGTGGTCGACAATGCTGTCACCTCATTGCAAACCCAGACCTTGCAGCAGTGGTCAAACACATTTGAAATAGAAACAAATAAATTTCGGACACATCACGGGGTCTTTCAGACCACAGTGTCAGCCTGTTTTTCTACGTCGCCCTTTTTTATTAATTCCACTTTTCCAACTCTCTCCCCATATCCCTTGTTGCAGTTACTGCTCAGGTACGTATCCAGTCACTTTCCTTTTGAACAAATCTATTGATTCCAACTGAACAGCCACTTGTGGTGATATATTCCAAACTCGAACTGCCTTGCAGCGAACCCAGAAACAGGTTCTGATCCAAATTGATTCATTTGGAAACTGCTGTATGTGAAACAACAGATTCTGGAAATGAAAAGTTAATGTCTGGAGCGAGGGGAGGAGTTTCTCTCTCTTTTGTCTGCCGCGCTTCATGCCGTTGCCTTTCGCTTACAAACGGCACCATTTAAGGTAAAAAGACAGCTCTGGGCCAATCACCCTGCAGTATCCACGACTGAGCTGCGCTGAAGAGGAAAGTGTCCAGTCATTCTCAAAGCGACTACTTCCCTCATTGGCTGACTCGGGGAAGCGGCTTTGCAATCAGCAAAAGCTAACGGAGGCTCCACAGCATGTCTGCAGCACCCGCCATGCAATAGCACAGCCCTGTGTAATACAGCACAGCCCATGTAATAGTACAGCCCTATTATTAGAGCAGAGCATATCTTACAGCACAAACCCATGGAATAATAGCCCAAAGTAATAGAGCAGCAACCATATCACACCGTCCTGTGTAATGGCATCCATGCCATTATAATAATCATTGCATTTGATATAGCACTTTTCACGTCCCAAAGTCTTCTAGACGTCCCAAAGCGCTTCACAGAATATACCGTAAAGTGAATTGACTGTATATTTGTGGGCGAATGCGGCAATGTCCCACAAACAGTCGTAGATTGAAAATGACCAATTTATTATTGTTTTTTGTTTTGGAAGGATTATTATTAGGCTCTGTGTGGAGTAAGGAACTTGCCCAAGGTTTCGCCCTGCCTGGAATTGAACTCAGGTCTCTCACTTGCACAGCGAGTGCTCTAACTACTGAATTACAGGACTCCACGATTACACCCTCTGCCTCCATCTTTGATTCCAGGACCACTGCTGGATATCAAGTCCTGAATGAGAGCTAACTTCCTGCAGTTGAATGTCAACAAAATTGAGGCCCTTCTGCTTGGCTGCCATCAGCGCCTCCATACCTCAGGCGCTGACAGCATCTCTCTCCATGGATACACTCTACATCTCAATCAGCCAATATGGAACCTCAGCATCCTGTTCGACCCTCAACTGTCCTTCATACCTCACATGTGTGCCATGACCCACTCTGCCTTTCCCCATCTTTGCAACATCGTCTGGGTCCACCACTGTCTCACACTGCAGGCCACCGAGACCCTCATACATGCATTCATATCATCTAGGTTCGACTACAGAAACTCCCTGCTTGTTGGCCTCCCCAACTCCTCCTTCCATAGGCTGCAGATCATCCAGAACTCTGCAGCCCGGGTCCTCTCCTGCACTAGGCTCCATGACTCTATCACCCCCACCCTCGACCAACCCCACTGGCTTCCCATCATGCAGAGGATACAGTTCAAGATCCTGGTCCTCACTTTCAAAGCCCTCCATGGCCTTGCTCCCCCCTACCAACCTGCCCGCTCCCTCTGCTCAGCAGGCTCCAGCCTGCTTCATGTCCCCTGACTTGCCTGCCCCACCCTAGCCTTCAGCCATTCTGCCTCCACCCTCTGGAACTCCATCCCGCAGTCCCTCCGCCTCGCCCCCCTTCCTTGCCTCCTTCAAGACCCGTCTCAAGACCCTCCTCTTTGACCGTGCGTTCGGTCACCCTCCTGCCCCCCCTGCCCTCCAAACACCCCGATCCCAACCCCAAGCTCGGGTCCGAAACACTGATTGCCCAGCACCTTGGGACGTCCTCCCAATGTGAAAGGCACTTTACAAATGTAATTTTGATGTTCTTGTAGTACTGCAGCCCATGTCAGTCTCCTCTTCCACTGGAAAAACCCTGATTTCGCCAGCCTCTCTTCATACATGTCTCATCTCATGCTAGTGAACCAGCACTGAACCCTTCCCATCCAGTGGTCTCTATTCAAAAAATGAAGTGAGTTTCTCCTGGTGCCCTGGCCAACAATCCACAACTAAAATGGGTTATTCATTTCATTGCTGTTTGTGGGACACTGCTATGTGCAAATTAAATGCCGTGATCACCTACATAATTGTCACTGAACTGGAAGTGCTTTGAAACATCCTCCTAATGTGAAATGCGCTATACCAGACCGCAAGGTGAGTTACACCAAGAAGGCTCTTCAGCCCATTTGATCTCAATCTTCCTAAAACCCATTCTAATGCCTGCACCTCCCTACCAGCTTTCCTGGCAACCTGTTCCAGTCGTTGAATAAGGAAAAGCTTGCTGATATCTGGCCTGAAATGTATGGGTTATTATTGTTATTATTATTTGGTCCCAAATCATAGAACTATAAAATATTTCAGTGTTGAAACAGGCCACTCATCATATTAAAGTAGAACTAACATTTGTTGTTCTTGCATTGTCCACGTGACTAGGAGCTGCTCATAACATAGACTCAGGTCCAGTCTCATTGGCCAGAACCTACAGCGGAATTTCAGCTGGTTTAGAACTGGAAAGACACTGATGGCCTGGGGACTGAAGAGAGAGAGATGTTGAGGGTCTGGGGACTGAGGGACAGAGAGACATTGAGGGTTTGAGGTAAGAGAGTCAATGCTGTGTGTCTGGAGTCACGTGGCACGAAATAGAGAAATGAAGCTAAGTTTTGGTGAAGCTGCAGCAAATGGTGTTGTGGCTGGAGCTGCCTCTTGTGCAGCTGGAGGGAGCTCAGAAATGGGGGGAAACCCCTCAATCAGTCAGTCAGGAGAGAAAGTGCAGGTTGAAAACAAGCATGTTGTAAGATAGCACTAACGGCAGCCCGCACACAGGAAGTCACACCCACTCAGCCTGCTCACATCTGCCTGTAAGTGGGCCAGAGCTGCACAATAATTCCCCTGAGCCTGGCCACGTGCACATTCCGTAGTAATAGACGTGGTGTGGAGTATTAGCGTGTGCAGTAATAGCTGGGGTGTACAGTAATAGCAGGGGTGTGTAGTAATAGCCAGGGTGTGTAGTAACAGTCATAGCCAGGGTGTGCAGTAACAGTCATAGCCAGGGTGTGCAGTAACAGCCGGTCCAGTGCTTGTGCCTGGAATTAACAATCACCTGTTTTAAGAAATATAGAAATGGGCAAAATCCATTCAGCACATCAAGTGTGTTCTGTTAATTTATTAGATCATGGCACTCTTTTAACTCTTATTTAACTCTTATTTACCCCCAAAAAACTGGTCACTCACTCCACAACTGCTTGTGGGACACTGCTGTGTGCAAACTAGCTGCTGAGTTTCGCCCACAAAATAGTCAACCCACTTGTGAAGCGCTTTGAGATGTCTCAAAAATGTGATAAGGCATTAAATCAAATGCAAGTACACTATGTCTTATAATCCCCTAATTTCCCAAGCCTCTGTTTATCTATCTTCTTCTTAAACATTTGAATTGATTCTGCATCTGTCTTCGAGGGCCACAGTCCACATTTGGGAATCCCACTGATTGTTTCCCAATCTCATTTCTAACCGTCCTAGCTCTAACACTAAGATCATGTCCACTTGTTCTGGAGCCCAGTGGGACAAATTGTACACTGTCGAGGTTAAGGACAGAAGGAACTCTGCCTGTGGCCTGTACAGACTTTCAGGCACTGATTGGCTTTCAGGCCTGCCCCAGCACAGCCCAGGAAACCAGAGTAGACATTTCTGAGCCACTGTCATTACACAGTCAATAGTCATAGTTTGTCATAGCACAGAAACAGGCCATTTGGCCTTGAACTTTGCTCTGGTTCTAAGTGCTCTGAGATGCTATCCTGCTTCAAGGGTGGTATATAAATACAAGTTGTTGTTGTTGGTGGTGATGTATTTCTCCAGAGGAGCAACTTAATCTAATCGCACTCTTACCACTTCTCCCTGTTCCGTTTAATATTCTTCTTTTCCCAACATCTACCTAGTTCCCTTTCAAAAATTTGCTGAGATCCTCTCTCTGAAGCCTCCTAAACAGTGACATTTGCTACATATAAAGTACAGCTGTGAAATTCAGCCAGTTCCAGGTTAATCCTCAAACCAAACTGGAGCCAACCACAGTTGGGGTGCCTGATGCAGTAATTTGGGTGTTTTTTGGGCAGGTGCTGGGAAGGATTAGAGCATTTGAACACTCAAATTTTATAATGAGCCTATTAATCCCTGAGCTCCTTTGCCAGGAATAGTGACTTTAACTCTCTCTCACCCTCTGTTAGATTCCTCCATGGTAAATGTTTCCTTATCAATGTTTCTTTCTACCGTTCAGGTCTAAACCCCTGACTTCCTGTGCCTTGGGATGTCCTCCTGATGTGAACGGTGCTGTACAAATGTAATTATTTGTTGTTGTTCTCTGCTCCTCACTATTACCCTCTGTTCTGCCTTTCTCTGCTACTGATTGTGACTCTGTCGCTCCATGTCATTTTTAGGTGCTTTGTGTCAGTCTCTCCTACTCACTATTACTCAGTCACTCCAATGGCATTTCCACATGTGGACTGTAGGAAGACCTGCAAAGGAAGCTGGTTACACACACACACCGAGGGCACTGGGGAAACATTTCAGAACATTACAACATACATTTCCGAGAACAAATAAATACTACTGCATCTTCAATGGATGGCAAATGATTATGAAAGATGTTCACAAATTGTCTAAGGCTACATTTTCAGCAACCCTCAAAACTAAATTGAGGATCTTCAACCTGGTACACAGCTTACCAAACATTGCATAAAATAAAGAGAAGCCGAAAAGGTCAGCCAAAACTTTCTGGTGTTGCAGCAAGCACCCACGCTTCCTTGAACTTTAGTGCGGCGATTTAGTACATTATCAAACTGAGAAGCAGGAGGCCATTCAGCTTGTGTAGTCTGCTCTGCCATTAACTCATGACATTCTTTAGTTCCATTTCCGTTTGTTTCTCCATGTCCCATACGCTCCCTCTCGAACACCTCATTCAACTCTGTATCTATGCTTTCTGACTCTCACAACTCTGTGTAAAGATGTTTTCTAGACTCCCCTTTCACCAGTTTAATGTTATTTTAATGTTATCTTCTCCTGCCCTGGTTCTATTTCACTGCCTCAGTTTTCACAATTACATCCCATGAAAATGGAAACTAGTAGATTTTGGTCATAATAGGGGGATGGAAATGTACAGCATTGCAATGGTAAGTTTTTAAATGGAGTAGAGAAGTAGAGGTGCCTTGGTGGAGATACAAGGCAATCATTAATGATGGCAGATAAGGCCACAAAATTTTTAATTGTGGCAGATAGGCTGAAGAATATCTGTGTTAAAGAACAGAGCACATGCAGTATCAGATGAGACACCGTGCACTGTGACACGTGGAGGCGCAAATCCAACATACACAACACGTTATCTTGTGACACTTGGGCTACGACTTGTGTGTTCTCTGGGAATGTGCTAACTCACACGTTGGAGCACGGGTCCAACTGCACACACCATGAACGTGAACGTTGCAGCCACCGCCTCGTCCCTCATACTTGCAGGATTAGTTGAAGGGCATCCCATGGTCCCTGCCGCCTGACACAATTCCTTGCGCCCAGTGCTGAGGGAGATCTTCACATGGCTCTTCCTGTGATTATCAACAAATAAAATGTAACTTGAGAAACAGAGAAAGAGCTACAAACACAGTAAAAATAGATCACAAGCACAGAGCGTGTAACGTGTGAGAGCACATGGATTCTTGTGTGAGTGTATGTTTGTAAAGAATCCAGGATCCATTGTACTTGATCTCTAATGTTTATTTATTTATGCACAGTAATTGGATTTACTGTCACCCTGGAATCTGCAACAAGTGAATGCAAAAGGCTGCCATAAAAGTCAGACATGATGCTGTGATATGTGGCAAGACCTTAGGCGGGTACATGCCTAATCTATCATGGAAAATGTGCCCGTAGACAAGCCATGTACCATCTACAGCTACAGATGGAGAATGGAAATGAAACATCACACCCAAAGTCTGATCCCTTATATATTGGACACAGGGATTGCCTTTGGCTGGGAGCGTGCTTTTATTGTCTAGTATATTTGCTGCTAACCTGAAGCAATACAAGAAGGTCTCTGCACCAGAGCCTGTGGAGAGGTTGTTGTGCGTGTGGTGAACCCGCTGCTTTTGGGTAAGATGCCATTGGCTGACAAATGCCGAGGAGCTGCACGCAGCAGTTTGTGGTATTGGAACAAACTTTCCACTGACATAAGGTGTGATGTGTTATCTACCACAGCATCAGAGCCCATCAGTGCAAAGCTCACAGCATTGAGCTCTGCAGAAAGTTCTCCTTCAGTAAACATCTCTCGTAAGTGTCAGTTTGACTCAATCGTATTCTTCACACCGGGGAGTAGGTTATGGATTCATGCACCATGTTGGGACTTGAGATTAGAGTCTAGGCTGGCAAACTACAGATGCACTGTTACACTTGCCCATCGAGCCCCTTCTACCATTTTATTAGATCTACAGCAGATCTTTCAATCCAGCCGTTTCACCTCTTCTCCATTAATAACACAACTTAATAACATTACTTTCCAAGATTCCATCTAACATCAAATTCACTCATGTTCACAACAATAATCTCTCCAAAAACAATAATAAAATTGGTCATTTTCAATCTACGACTGTTTGTGGGACATTGCTGTGCGCAATTGGCTGCCGCGTTCGCCCACAAATATACAGTTAATTCACTTTACAATGTGTTCTGTGAAGCGCTTTGGGACGTCCTCCCGATGTGAAAAGCACTATATCAAATGCAAGGATTATTATTATACACAACTTCTAAACTCTCTATTGTGCCAGGCCAATAAACCATCAACACCAATGAATCATGTTGTATTTCCCATTGCAGCAGAACACTATCCCAGAGCTTGCAATGTCAGAACATTACTTTCTCGCTGGGTACATTTCCATAGCCATTGTTCATATGTGAGCCTTGGAGTGAGTGTTGGCAGCTCACATGATACAGAGGATATCACAGTTGAGCCTGATCTTTCCCTACCCAGCTGCTAAACACACACACACACACACCAGTGAAGGGTGTTGTAGAGGGACCACCAGCAGGGTCTCTAGCTAGATGTCACCACCATCCCCCGTCCCCTTACACTGGAAAGGTTGGGGCAAATTTAGTCTCCCCATGCAGCCCTGGACTAGCAAATGGAGAACAGACCAGGATTCAAAGCAGTGAGCACCTCGTTCATAAACTGTAGCTCTATTCACTACACCATCAGGCTTATATTTTGAATGCACAATAGATCCACAAATACAGGAATAAATTGACTTAACCAGTATCCTGTTTGAACCCTTCAAGACCTTTTTAGAATTGGCAGAAATCTCTTTGCACAGCAGCAACTAAATAAAATGCAAGCAGTGTGGTGAGAGGAAGATAAACGACAGAGGCTGGCTTGGCTGAGGTTGCGAGCTGCTCGTAACAGTGTTCTTTTAACCACAAACCAAGCAAGTTAGCTTCTGCACCATACCATGCTAACACATTGGCGTGTCTTCACCAACAGTGTGCCTACGTTCACTCCACGCCTTCATCAACAATGGTGCCTACATTACACTGGTCCCTTTCCGCATCTATACCCCTTCGTCTACACCAATGACATGTCTACACAAACATTGTACCTGCACCACATCATGCCTAAGTTAAAACTGTACCTATGCCAATGTTGTGGCTACATAAACACTGGAAGATGCATGTGTGGACACTGTCCTGTGTTGCCCATTATGGTCAAATATAATGCTAATAATCATTATCTGGGCTAATGCATGAATAATGGCCACTTGGATGAGGCACCAGAGGAGCACAAACTCCTGTGGAAAATCCCCCAATGGAAGGAAAAGGAGCCTCACACTGAGCAGATTCTGCACAACATTTGGTGAAGAGAATAAAGCATTTGAAGTATTTGTTTTGTTGAGCAGAAAAACAACACGTGAAAGTCTGTCATGTGGAGCTGTTCAACATTCATTCATTAATATGAACATTAAATCCTGTTCACCTGACAAAAACTCCCCCTTCCTGTGGGCAACAGTTTACCAGCATTTTCTTTTATATCCCACATTTTATGATTTGTGTTTATGTGTTCAATGAAAACAATTATCATATTAAACTATATAATAACGGTGAGAATCCATTCTGATAAACACTGACAGCAGCACTACTTCAGACCAGTGCACATAGTAAGCACCAATGCTATAGTTGAGACATCTGAAAAATGTCTTTGCTAAACAAAACTAATCCACTTTGAAGTAGATAAAGCATATTTATAACGTGTCACAGCAATGCCCTCCAGTGGACAAAAAGCATACTCCATTTGCTCTCCAAACAGCTCACACTTTACATCACATTTCATGTAATGGCAACAACTATGATAGTCCCATAACGCTCAGTAAAATACCAACAAGGCTATTGAATGGCTCAGAGGTGAGTGCACAGACGTATGCCACTAATACTCCAGTAGTCGTACAGTATTATTTAATTAGAAGGCCCCATGTTCCAGTCCTGCTGTGAGAATCACAAGTGTTTGCCTAGAGTGTGTTCTGTGAAGCGCTTTGGGACGTCCTCCCGACGTGAAAAGCGCTATATCAAATGCAAGGATTATTATTATTATTATTATTAGAGTAGGCATTACGTTCTCTTGACAAGAGAAATGAAAGTTAGTCAGGATTCAGCTTATGATAACAGAAGCAACTGTGCCTATGTTGTACACATTTGCCTAACTTGTTCTGACGTGTCATTCCCCATCTTGCTTCCAATTCCAGTGATAACAACGAAAGGTTATTTGGTTCTGTCCTGTATCTAGAAACCCTTAAATATCCCCCCAGTAAATATTTACTCCCAAATATTAGCAAAATTCTCCCCCCAACCACTACAGTTGAGTAAATATAAACAATCCTACACAACTTCCATCCATGCATTGTTACCAAGATAGTTTCTGAGATAAAGCAATTGTCCTTGTCCTCACTCTGTACCTGAAAATACACTTGGAACTAAAATACACTAAAATTCTGACACCACCACAGGGAACAATGTGATTCCGCTGAAAAAGTATTACCTAGATTAGAAAATCAGAGATTTCAGCAGACCACTTTACACACCATGCTCCATTGAAGCCATGTACTCCAATTCAATATGGACCTTTCAAATGTCTTTGTTCCACTAATACTCCAGTAGTCGTACAGTATTATTTAATTTTAACGTTGAACATTTTTGCATACAAAATTGTTTATTGCAATCTGCACAAACGAGTCTATTAAAAGCTAGGTTTATAAAATGACAGCCTGCACCATTTTCTGGTCTCCAAGCCTTTCTCCTGAAGAGATGTTTATGGAACTCTGAACCACACAAACACAATTCTGATTCTGGGTATGTGCATGGAGATTCCTATCTGTAGTATTTACATGCTGCTCACTAATTGTGCCATTCACAAGAGGGTAGGAAAAATATACCCAGTACTTTTACAGCAAGAACATTATAAGGAGTTCCCAGGTACATTTGGAAAAAGTCAAATTCCACTTGTAAGAGGATCGGACCAAATCAGACCATAAGAAGGATTTTCACTGGCAGACAATTGGTTATGATTTGATAGCAGTGTCTCTTGATTTGTAGATCATACCGCGACTCTTCAGCTCTCTCACAATACCTGTAGAAGACAGACATTGTGAACTGTAACCAAGACCAAGGCACCAGAGCATATGGATACAATACTATTAGAGCCCATTAAGGCAATGCAAAAAGGCTATTTTACATGGTGGCATTCAGACTGAATCAAACCTGGTAAAAGTAAGAAATGAAAAAGATTCAGCAGTAATATTTGGAGTTCAGTATAGACCACCCAATTGTGAAATAAATTGAAGAGATGTGTAATTATTTCACTAAGTATGCATATTTGCAATTATACTTCTAACTGAAAGAGGAGTTTTATAGCTGTAGAGGCTTACCTTGGGGTAATCGTCCGGTCACTGATACAGCATAGATACCTGGCTTAAAGTTACCTGACAACAGAGACAAACAGCAGTAAGCAACACACTCAAACACAAGCAGATAAACAGATTATTATACAATTGAGTACACAACAGATGACGGGAAAACCTAGAAATGGGGATAACATCGATTCTGCATATTTATTTCAGATCATGGATTCACAATCTATACCCATAGGTTTCTCAGCACATAAGGATTGACAAGTAGAGTATTCTCCATCTATTTTGAAAAACAATATGGTTAGACACAAACTAAAGATTACATAATTTATTTTACAGGTTGCTTCAGCCTCACAGAAACTAGCAATACAAGTTAGTCTGCAAGGACCTCCAAGTGATTCAATGAACTTCTAAAGGTGATCTGATCGTCCTGGACATTGATCCTCAGCCCACTTCCCCCAGAAAATGTTGACTCATGTCTGCTCCAAAACCTCTTTATCCCTTTCATATTTAGTGGTCAGTCTTTTGAAATCCCAATTATACAATAACTCATTGATGAACTTTTTGAGAACGGCTGACTGTTGCTACCTTCTGTGTGAGGATCCACATGCACGATGTACACAAGATACCAATATTTCCTCAACGTTCAATTTTCCTTTTCCCTTCCTTAGCAATTCATTGATATAATCTTTAGAGAAACTAGGAAAAGGTAGGAAAAGGAAGAGAGCAGGCTGTTTTAAACTTACTGGTCCGTTGCCACTTGGAGACCCAGCTGTCATCTGGGCTCATCATCGCAATGATCCTATATAAAAAAAAAGAATTACTATTCTTCTATTCTGATAAACTGACTAATTATCAGCACATGACTCTGCCTCAACATTAATTATTTAGATATCAACCAAAGAGCGCTGGTGCAGTTGGGTTTTGGGCACGAAGGACATGACAGCATAGCTGGATCGTATTCTTCCACAGCACGTTATTTAAATATATTCAATATGCTTTAGGGCAATACAGAACAGAAAAGAGCAAAAGGCAGGGCTTTATCTTTACAGCTTGTTTTGGAATAAAATCAGTAAATCTAAAGAGTAATTTTCCTCAATCAAATCAAACAAATTTTTTTTAGAAGGCGCCAGCATAGAAGGAAATGCTGAGATGAGGTTGTCCATTTTCTGAAAAGTTGAGCGTTCTACCAGCAGTGGAAATTTATTACCAGAGTTGGTAAATCAACCAATAAACAATAGCCTCTCCAGCCCCAGTGGGGTCCTGTAGCTCAGTGGTTCGAGCACTCGTCTTGCAAGCAAGACACCTGGGTTCAATTCCAGGCAAGGCGAAACCTTGGGCAAGTTTCCTTACTCCACACGTCTAATAATAATCCCTCCAAACAATAAATTGGTCATTTTCTGTGAAGAGCTTTGAGACGTCTAGAAGACGTGAAAAGCGCTATATCAAATGCAAGGATTATTATTACTATCTCTGCATCAAAATGATAATAATCCTTGCATTTGATGTAGCACTTTTCACATCTTCTAGACGTCTCAAAGCGTTTCAAAGAATATACTGTAAAGTGAATTGACTGTATAATTGTGGACAAAACACAGCAGCCAATTGCACACAGCAGTGTCCCACAAACAGTTGTGCATTGAGTGACCAAATTTTTTTTGAGGGATTATTATCCCCAGAAAAGCAACCTGCCAATCGACTAACAACCGGGTTTCTACTTACTGTTAGGTAAATAGAGGTATGTGGAGTAAGGAAACTTGCCCAACATTTCGCCCTGCCGGAAATAGAACTCAGGTCTCTCGCTTGCAAGGCGAATGCTGTAACCACTGAGCTACAGGATTCCACGAGTATCAAATGATATACAACTGATAGTCAAATGATTTGCAATGTATAAAAATCAACGGAACAATTATAATTGCATAATTTTGAGCATAAAGATGACTTTTTTAATACAAATGTAATTTTGTTGCTGTTAACTCACCCATCGAAGGAAGAACTGGTGCAGTCATACACCATCTCTCGATTGCCCTTCATCTGCAGATAGGCATCACAGTTATCACAACCATCATAGTCGAACTGATCAATGGTCTGAAAAAATAGAAAAACAATCATCAAATATACTCCACAATCTAATATAACTCACAAATGCAATTCAGGATTTTAAGCAAATAGTTAATACTTTCTTTGGAGTTTAAGGTATCAATATTTCAATGAACAAACAGCATCAAATCAGACGCTAAGGATTTTTTAAAAATAAAGAAAAGGTGCTGGTCAAACCTCATTTATGGAAAAACAGCTAGAAAACAATTTTTAATATAATAAACCTGGCATTTGATATGAGGCTTCCAAGTCGGGAAGATATCTCAAAAGTGCATCACATGATTTGCCATTAAGTGCAGTGATTGTCTATCTCTCAGGTGACCACAGAAGCTAATTTGCAAAACCCACACAGCCATGAAGTGAATGATCAATTTCACTTGGCCAGGAAAAACTCCGTTCTCCTTTTGAATATCATCATGGGATCTTTAACATCGACCTGAACAGGCAGACAGGACCTCAGTTTAACATCTCATCCAAAGGACAGCCTCTCCAACAATGCAGAAGACAGCACTGCATTGCTCAAGGACACTACCCTACATCAGGGGCGCTATATAAGTGCAAGTTGTTGTCTTACTGAGTGTTAGCCTGAATTATGTGAGTTCAAAGTCCCAATATGGCACTTGAGCCCATAACCTTCTGACTGAATGGCAAGAGTGCTTCCCACTGAGTTTAGCTTCATTATTTTCACAATAAAAACAAGGTACTTTTAAGGTACTGTAACCATAAACAAATCCACGTGAAACTACTTTGAAATGAATTTACACTGGAAAATCCAGGCGTCATTATCGTTGTGCATGTTACAGGGATATCCTCCGTTGAAGGAAAGCACAATAGCCAGGCCAGGGGAGAATGTACACGCTTCCGCAAAAGGAGAACCTTATTTCATATCGTTTCCTCAGGATTGGATCATTCTCCCCTACCTTAACTAGCGAACAGAGCAAGCAAGCACGCAAATTTCGCAAATCCTTAGGCACCGTCTCCAAAGCCGCCATTGCTGAGTGGACCGGAAGTGACACGCGAGCTGCACTTCCGGGGGCGGCAGAGGGCGGGGCCACATGTTCCAGTCACACCAATGATGCGACATGATTGACAGCTCTTACAGACAGCGCACCAGCTCTGAACACAGCAGCACAACCAGACTCGCCTCCAGCCACTGGGTTCCAACACACCGCCCAGAAACCAACACAACAGCATTCAGCACACTATCACACTATCACTATTGCATCCCCAAAACTTTTGCAAAGCAAACAATGTGAGCCAGGAACCAACACTCACTGCTACAACAAACAAAAAAATGACATTTGTAAAATGCCTTTCACGTCCGGAGGACGTTTCCAAGGCGCTGAACAGTCAGGGATCAGGACCTGAGCGTGGGGGAGCAGAGTTGGGATGAGGGAGGGCAGAGAGGTAGGAGGGCGGCTGAAGGCACGGTCGAAAAGGAGGGTCATCCATCTGATCAGGATCATTCCCCTCTACCTTAATTAGCAGGTTATATAACCGATGGTAGGGCGGGAGACATGGAGCAGGCCAGAGCCTGCTGAACGGAGGGAGCAGACAGATTGATAGGAGACAGCAGGTCAGAGAGGTAGGAGGGGCAAGGCCGATATGTTAGGCTGAGGTGCTAATGTGAGATGTTAGACCTGTTACATTTTGCAGTGTGCTATTTTCAATGGCCTTTCTGTTTTTACCTAATTGTTAATTGGTGTGTAATGGATGATTTTAGAATAAAATTTAACAACTCTTAATATAATTGGATTTGGTTCTACTGGTGTATAACACATGTGGACACGATTCACCATGCTTAACAGTATCCAAATCACATGGACACTTCCATGTATACCACGTACACGGACATTCCCGTGTCTGGAACTGGAAAGCACTCTCTCTCCCTGGAGAGGTGCATCTTGTTTACCTAATTCCAGAGAATAATACACCCAGCTTGGCATGAGCAAAGGGCTTGGTGACACGAAAGTGTGCACTGGGGTACCGCTGGAGGTTAACCAGCTAGAACTGCACAACTTGCAATGAAAGCACTGCATGTTTCAAGCAGCTTGCTCGCCCTACAGACTTGGGCTTTGGCTTGCAGGGCTATCAAGAGCTGAATGGGAAGAATCCCTGCATCCAGTTTGCCTCTCCAAAGTCAAACATGAGTTAGCTTGGCTGGTGAATCATCGGCTGTCCCTAAAGTACTGCGGCCTGTCTGGGAACAGAGTGCCTTGACCACATAGGATTGACTTGATTCTGACATTCAGTTGGCAAGCATGTTATCTTGGAGCCAGCTCAGCTCTAAGGAGACCTTGCTTACCCCCACCCCAGGTTGGTTATTTGATATCGGACAAGCACAGTGTGAGCCCTCATTGATGGATAGCGGATACCGGGAACTCCCTGAGCAGCACGGCTCTGTATGAAATGCGTGAAAACATTCCTGCCATCGTGTCTCCCACCGCTCGGGTCACACATCTCTAGCCCTATTGAGGCTGCACCAGTTGGAGGTGCAATGACATTTAGGCGGTTCTCAGGCACTTCGATCAGTGAATAGAGATAAAACACTTCATAATGAACAGCGATTGTTACCAAAATAACGTCAAGACCATTCCCTACCTACACAGCCACACTGAATTAAATTAAGATTCCTGTGAGGATGAGCTCTGGCGGCCGCCGGTTCGTCAAAGACAAACGAAAGACTCGGTGCCAAATTGGCGCGAACTGGAGCTGCGGAAACGCGAAGCGACGAGAGAGAGCACGAGGTGCGCGAGACCGCGCGTGCGCAGTGTGTGGCGAGAAGGCGGGTGGCTGGCCGGCTGGCCGAGCATGCGCAGTGTGTGGTAGTTTGCACGGCGCTCGAGCTGCCGCCACGTGAGGGTGGGGCGGGGGCACGTGCTCTGACCGCGAGCCTCAGCTCGCACGCTGATTGGTCGGAACTGGAATTTGAACGGCGAGTTCGGGAAGGCGCTGTAACGGTTCCATGGAAGCTTCGATCGGCATCGATCTCTGGACATCTCCCTGAAGGGCAGCGCTCGATTCCACATAGCACCCGGGGGGCCATCTCACCCTCTGGTTTGTCTCCCCCCCCCCCCTTCCCTCCAATGAGCCCCGTGGTGAGCCATGAGATGGAGGAGTTCCTCCTCTCCACCCCCATTAACCCCAATAACTTCCCGGCCAAACTATGGCGCATCGTCAACAGCCCCAGGTACCGCTCGATCCGCTGGGACCCGAGGGGAGAAGGGCTCATCGTGGACCAACAGCTCTTCGAATCCGAGCTGCTCACCCCCGTGAAAAATGTCAACCACGGAACCAACCTGGAGCCGGAGACCGACCTGCTCTTTAAGACCACCAACTTCACCAGCTTCATCCGCCAGCTGAACCTCTACGGGTTTAGGAAGATGGGGCAGGGCAGTGGGGAGCACCCAGTGGCTGGGGAGCTGGGTGCAGGAGATGGTCTCCTTCATCACTTCCACAACCCGAGCTTCAAGCAGGACCACCCAGAGCTGCTCATCAATATGAAGAGACTTACCAGTGCCAATAAAGCCAAGCTGGCAGCTGGACTTCAGGTCAACACCAGACCTCCCAACCGCTTCCAGAGATACCTCACCAACTCCATGGACTCCATCAGCCAACCCAAAGGAGATAGACATGGTAGGGTATGGAGTTTCTACTACAAACACAAGGGCTAAATGGACTATTCAGTTAAGAAACAGTCAAATAAAAAAAGAAACCACGTGACCCACAGATTTGATAAATAAATAAGCTTTGGAAATAAATATATAAACTAGTGTGTCATTCTAATTTATTTTGTGTTTCTGCATCCTCTATGTACTGTAGGAATGAGCCGGGCTACGGGGTTGGATGCCAGAAGAACCCATGAGAGCTGATGTCCTTTCAAGATGTTTTAGCTTCTAATCATTATTTTGACAGGAATTATTACCCACCCAGCAACATCATTCAGCACCTTTGAAGAGATGCAAAACTGCACCAGTTTAATATTGCGCCACTACCAACAACAACAAAATTATATTTGTATAACGCTTTTCACGGCAGGAGGATGTCCCAAGGCACTGCACAATCAGTGTTTCGTGCCCTAGCTGGGGGTTGGGATTGGGGAGGGCAGGGGGGCAAGGAGGGCGACCAAAGGCATGGTCGAAGAGGAGGATCTTGAGACGGATCTCGAAGGAGGCAAGGGAGGGGGTAAGGCAGAGGGACTGCAGGATGAAGTTCCAGAGGGTGGGGGTAGAGTGGCAGAAGGTGAGGACCAGGATCTTGAACTGTATCCTCCATGTGATAGGAAGCCAGTGGAGTCGGGCAAGGATGGGGGTGAGGGTCACGGAGCCTGGTGCGAGAGAGGACATGGGCTGCAGAGTTCTGGATGATCTGCAGCCTATGGAGGGGTGTGTTGGGGAGGCCACCAAGCTGGGAGTTTGCATAGTCGAGCCTCGATGTTATGAATGCGTGTATGAGGGTCTCGGCGACCTGTGGTGTGAGACAGTGGCGGAGCTGGGCGATGTAGAGGTGGGGGAAGGCAGAGCAAGTCGTGGCACAGATGTGGGGCAGAAAGGATAGTTGAGATGCCAAGATTCTGGATTGGCTTAGGAATGTGCACCAATTACCAGTTTGGATATCATTGTAAATGGCAAAGAAAGATACATCAGAATCCTGAAATACTCATGATCTTAATCTTAAAACCAACAGTTATTTTTATAAGAGCATCAGAAATTAAGATTGAATTTGAAAACTTTCTGTACTATTATTAAGGTTGTTCTCTTAAAGCTGGGAAAAGACAGAATTGTAAGGTTTCAGTTGACTATTTTCTTAGCTATTTTCATAACATCTGCCATGGTTTTTTGACTTCCAACAGACCAGCCTGGCTCTCAAAATTAAATATCATCATTCAGAAGAAGCTTGATTGTTGCAGGACCAACTGAAAAGCATATCAATTGCTTCACTGTTCCCACTGCAACCCAATTGTCTCAGCTTGCCAATTTCTCTGAAGCAAAAACGGCTGAAGAATACAAGTACCTCTATGTTGGTAGCTCATAATGATTGTGCCACCCAATACTTTAGATCAGTACTTGTCAGGTTTCATGGGATCTTGACCAATAGAGAAGGGCAGTCAGGCAGTGATTTAGACTCAGTCAATTTTTAGATCTGTAAGTTTGCTCCATCAATTGATGGTTTCAGTCCTAGAACTGGGAAGTCATTCACCTTGTCCCAAAGGTTCACTTATGGGTTCAAAGCAAAGGAACAATCCCTGCTCAACTAGATTCCTGGTAAATGGAGTCAGACCAAATGGAGGAAAAAGAGTAAAATGGTCCTTGGACCAACTAATAAACAACAGCATTTATGAAGCATTATCAAGTGCATTACAATCTATTTCAATCTACTCCATTCAAGCACCCTGAGCTGCCATCCAGCGTGGAGGGCGCTAAATAAATCCAAGTAGTTGTTGTTACTTACTCTTGTTCCGACATGTAAAAATGGCTGATTCTGTAATATTTTCTTTTATTATGTTTTTACAGGACCTGTGACTGTTGGACAGCTTCAAAGAACATTCCGTAGGGACAGCTTATCTCCTTATACATTTATGTCATCTTCCCACAACCAAACACCTTTACATACAGTGTCTATTAAAGGTCTGTCAGGGTCCAACACTGGTGGCCTAGATCGAACCCCTATTCCAGCACGTACCTGGCATAGCTCCATTGGTCTGATGGCTGGACAAATGGATACTACTACATCTCCATTCTCTGAGAAAACAATTCCATTTTCTGTAATACAACGATTTCCAACTGAGGTCACATACACACTCCAGCCAAGTCCTAATAATATGCATGTTCAACAAGGATCCCAGGAGATTGGAGCTTCTAGTCAGAAATACACTAGCTTTCTTTCTTCTCCAGCTCAATATCATCAGGCTTTCTATCCAACAGGTACAATTTTGTTCTGATTGCAAAATGCTATTAATTTGTTTCC
Source organism: Callorhinchus milii (assembly GCF_018977255.1). Lineage (NCBI taxonomy): Eukaryota > Metazoa > Chordata > Chondrichthyes > Chimaeriformes > Callorhinchidae > Callorhinchus > Callorhinchus milii. Next base: position 10,693,929 of record NW_024704751.1, on the reverse strand, counting down.
ATTTGTTTTAAAAAATACTTTATTTTATTATCAGAAATAACTCATCCCAACAGTATGGTAAGGTGACCCTCTCTCAGATTTTTGTCCAGTTTTTGATACTACCATGAGCCAAACTTTCGCTGGGAAGGGCAATGTTGCACAGTTTTCCAGCAGAGTCAATGCTGTTCTGTGAGAACAGACAACATGATTTGTTTTATGATCTTTTTCTTGCCTCTCTGTGTGCCTATGCTCAATATTTCCCATTGATGGCTTTGTTCACATTGGGACATTTTGTAATTTATCTACTGCAGAATTTAACTATTTTATTGGTAACCCACTTACCCTTGAAGCTTTCCTGTTGTAACTACTCATGTCCTGGAGTAGAGATTTGAATTCAGTTCTTAATGAAGACTGAAATGCCAGTTTAGTAAGATTGGAAATATGGTGCAGTGCATTCACATGACCTTCCACATGGTATTCAGAAAATAACTCCAGTGCTGGTGGAAACTTGCCCAATGTAAGTGCTACCTCTGTTGTTTGCAAGTTTTGACTCTGCTGGAAAACTGTGCTACATTGCCCTTCCCACCGAAAGTTTGGATTCGAAACAGCACTTGTCTGTGCTAACTGCAAAGGTTCTGATAGAGGTTACACCAGCTGGCTATGACCTAATAAGTTCTGAGAATTTAACCTCAACCAATGTTACCCAGAACTTTGCTCCACCTGTGTTTACTTCTTATATGCACTACTTTGTATTTATCTGCAATGAACATTATTTGCCAATGATCAGACAATTCTTGATACATTTACCCAAGTGGAAAAAGGTGAATTTTTCTGAAATTCTAAAGTGACATTTGCTAGTGGCAACCACCTAGAAACATTGGTGAAATGTTACATTTGTTACTGATAAGTTTTTCCACCTTTCTAGCTGTCTTACAATGCTGCCCTCCAAACCCCCATCTGGATCCTCTGACAGGCTGCCCCAACACAAATGCCTCATCTTATCCCAACTACAGTTATTATCAGGTAGGTTTGAACTGCTAACAGCTTACATTTATACCGCGCCTTTCACATCGAGAGGAAGTCTGAAAATGTTTACTGACAACTATACTTACCTGTGGATAATTGCAACAGAATGAATCAATATGATCTCAACAAGTAGCTGATCTCATTTTATAAACTATTGCTGTGCAGGACTTTGGTGTTTTTTAAAACATGCATTGATTTGTTTCATTCTCCAATCCTGATCAAGGCACAGATTTGCAGCACAACTCTCAATATTACAACAAAACATTACCGTTCTTAATTTGTCAAAATGTAAATACAAACTTTATAAAATTAAATTAGCACATAATTGGAAAAATGCAGTATTACAGATCATTGTTCCGTACATAATATCTGTTGTAATATAATTTTCTTGTTTCCAGTGTTTCCAGGCCTCATTTTAGTTGGTTCAGCCAGATACAGTCATGATACTGGTGTACCTATCCATTAATATTTTATTTGTGTAGCAGCACAACATAATGTATACAACATACATTGGTTTGGACCAATAAGGATATTATTACTCATTAACTATAACAATGACAGTAACAGCCCAATGACGTGAAACATACAATGTTTCATAACAGATTTGATGTTTTATTGCATGTGTTATGGAATCCATAACATAAGAAAGTGGTGTTGCATTCAAATTGGGATTCAGTAATATACTTGGCTTTTCTTTCTCATTCGGCTTCTTCCACAAACCACTGGGTTAATCCTCCTGCACTGCCCCAGACGACAGAAATAAAAAGCAAAAAGGGGCCCCACCCCTTTAAGAAACATTTAAGGCATCACATTATGTGATGCACTGGTCCATGTTCCTAATTGGGCAAATAGCTATTCATTGATTTTATTCTTCAGAACTGTTTGTATATTTTTGTAGTCAGTTTTCAGTTTGTTTTTCTCTTTTTAAAAGTTCAAAAAATCCTAGATAGCAATTCAGACAGCAACTACCTTCAACGACATAAGAGGCGGCAGCAGCATCGAAGTCAGAATGCAGTGCTTTAAGCACCGACTACAACAGAGGTGAAAGTAGTGGGGAATTTAGAGGCATTAGAAGGAATTTAGAGTTCTACATTGCCACCTAGTGGTTTATTCTATTCTAATGCACCAATCCCAATGCATCCCTGTCACTGATTAAATAAACAATCCTTGCTTTTGGTATAGTGTTTTATAAGGTCATTGAAATGTCTCAAAGTTCTTCACAGAATGTATTTTACTGCATCGTGAATATATATCAAATGCAAGGATTATTATTATTATTTAAATCCCAAATACGTTTTAGAATGGAATCCCCACTGCTGAACATTAATAACAATAATAAAACGCAAAATACTGCAGATGCTGGAAATCTGAAACAAAAACAGAAGTCGCTGGGAACACTCAATAACAATAATAATCCTAGCATTTGGATAAAGTGCCTTATATCGTTGAGATATCTCAACGCGCTTCACAGGATATAATCTGAAGTGGATTGACTGTGTTTTGTGGGTGACACGTGGCAACCAGTTTCGCACAGCAATGTCCCATGGAGAGAGTAACTAATTTGGAGAATTGTTGGCCAGGATAATGGGAGAAACTCTGTTCTCTTTTTGAATGGTGCCGTGGGATCTTTAACATCCACCTGAACAAGCTGATGGGTCCCTTGGTTTAACGTCTCATCCAAAGGATGGCACCTCAGACAATAAATGTCTTAAACTATGTGATTCCAAGTCCCAATATGGTGCTTGAATCCAGAACTTTCTGACTCAGAGGGGAGATTGCGCTTGGCTGACGCACAGTGTCCTATTTAGGCATTCTTTCTTCTTTTACTGTATAAGTATTACTAAATAGGGAGAAATAGAAATAGTATTACTAAATAGGAAGAAATAGTGCATTTTTGGAAGAAGGAAATTTCAAACATTAACTTATCTTTCTTCCAAAGACCTTCATGCCATAAAACCTCTCATGCATGTTACCAGGTTCTCTCTCAGTCTCACGTAGTATGCTGTAGCCCTGTTTCAGAATAGACAATCAGATCTTTAGGTAAAAATGAAAATAAAGCTTCCTGGGTGAAAGCTTTTCTTTTATGGTGTCTCAGAACAGAACAAACTCACTAACATTGTTAGTCTCAAGATGTCACAACTTCTTAAAGGAATACCATATCACTCCTACAAATTTTTCCTCATTTTGGTCGTTGACAATAACTTAATCCAGTGGTGTGGAGGATGCCTTCATTCAAAGAATGAAAAGCCTACAAAGTAAGTAGTCTTTCTTTATGAAATATAGGGAGATGTTTTTCTTTTAAAAAAATACTAACAGTATTTTGATGCCAAATATATATTGCAATGCAGACTTAGCAATTTCAATCTTCTTGCCCTTCAGAATGCTACCGTGCAGCCTTCATATCCCGTTGATGTTCTACACAGCAGTACAGCAGCCTGGCACTGCACTCCTACAGATGAATCCAAAAAATCTGAAGTTAATTTGGAAACTGTCTTTCAGATAGTGGATGAGTTAAGGGCATCTCCCAAACTTCAGCTGGTGAAAATGGATGCAGTAGAGAATCCAACACAATTGCAACCACAGGCCACCCAGCAAGCCCCCAGCACTCCTGTACTCAATGCAGCAACCAGTGTCCAATCTTTGGAAATTCAGTCCCTCACTTCTACAATCTCAGAGATTAAGTCATTTGTTGTAGGAGGACACCAGGCACTTACCTGTTCACTGCCAGCACCCGATGACAGCATGCATTCAGCTACCTCACAGCCATCCAAGAGTACAATCACTATGAGCATTATACCTGAGACTGTGCCCCCTGAGCAGTGCACAACACGTGGAGAAGTGCACAAGCTGTGTCAAAATACATCTCTCCAACCTATTGTGTTTGTTGAGGAAGGACTCCAACCCAACTCAGAAAGAGTAAGTTATGATCTAAATATGTTTGTACACACACATGAATAACACATAAGAACATGATACAATCTGAAGCAAACTGATGAGCATGTTGCGAATGTTTAATAACAAGTGATGTTTTAATGAATTAACATTGTATCTTAGCTCTTACAAAAGAAGACGTTATCAGGAAGCCATTCAATTTAGATTATATATTTAAAATTGGAATTTTAAGCTATGTCCTGCATGCTTTCAAGTTCTAAAACCAAAGTGAAGGGTTTATATAATCATTTCAACAGAGGTTGGTGATCATTTCTGTTGAAGCCTGAAGAGAGACAACTAAACTGCCCTTGATCTGAGGTGTATTTTAGTTGTCCATGATAGAATTAGATTATAGTCACAGCATCTCTGAGTGAATGAAATTCTGCAATTTTAGATTTATAGATGCAAAAACTCACACTTGATTTTTATATAATTCTAAAATATCAAACATCTGAGTTTTTAGATAAATGTCATCCATTGGTTGCACTCTCAGTGTAATAGGTAACACTCAAAACAATTATTACCGCAATACTCTCTTTATGTTCTTTATTCCTATTCTTTATTTAGTAATACAAACTGACTGATGATAAGTACAACAGTGAGTCGTGTCATTCCATTATTTGTAAACCGAGCCATTCAGATCTATATAATGTCTTTCGCAACATGTGTTTTGATTCTTGCCCCAGTGTATTATCAGCCGGTATTAGAGGTGACATCCTTCACTGTAACCAATTAAAAGATCCCAAGCTGGTAGCAATACTAGCTATTGAAAGAGATAGTTTTCTGTTACTTGCAGCAGTAAAGACCAAGAACGGAGCAGATTTTCCTCACAGTACTTCATGATACCCAAAACATCAAAAGGATTTCACCTGATCTTGGGCATAGAATGCTGAAGAAGTTGCTGAAAATGTCAGAGTGTCTGTGCGCATAGTGGTGTGTCAAAGAGACTGGCCAGCCATAAACGTTCATGTTACCTCAGAGAATCAGCAACAGCACAGAAAAGACCATTTTCCCCATCACATCTGCACAGGTGTTCATATGAGTCTGCTAATCCCATCCCTCTCTCCTGCCCACTTTCCACACCCTTTAAAATATTCTTCCTCTTAAAACATTTATTTCATTCCGTTTTAAAAGTTGTTATGAATTCTACCTCAACGACAGTTTATATCAGAGAATTCCATATTTCAACCACCTTTATGCAAAGATATTTTCTAATGATCCATTTTAAATTTTTGTGAGTATCTTAAATTTGTGCCCTCAGTATTGACTCAACAGCCAATGTAAATAATTCATCATTATTTACTATAACCCTTCATAAGATCATGTGATATTTTATTATATTTGGTACAAAACATGATGGGTATTAGATCTTGTATATTTCAAGAAGAAACTAGACAGGTTTCTGTTAATTTAAAAATATTCAGTGTTATTAATGCTAACATTTTATCACACTATTAAATGTTGTGAGTATATAGAATCCGCTGGCTCAGAATACTATAAATCAGACATCAAATGGTGTGTTTAATGGAGATGGAAACTTGATATTCAGAGAAATGGAGAAAAAGTGGGGAAATGAGCCACTCACCTGATTGGCTCCCGTCAGCGCCTCCATTACTTGAGCGCTGACAGCATCATCCTTCATAAATACACTCTATACCTCATGGAGCCAATACGGAACCTTGACGTCCTGTTTGACCCTCAACTGTCCTTCATCAACCACACCCATGCCTTGATCTACTCCGCCTTTCTTCACCTCCACAACATTGCTTAGCTCCACCACTATCTCTCATCGCAAGCCATCAAGACCCTCATCCAGGCATTCATTACATCGAGGCTTGACTATGCAAACTCCCTGCTTGTCGGCTTCCCCAACTCCTTCCTCCATAGGCTGCAGATCATCCAGAACTCTGCAGCCTGTGGCTTCTCCCGCACCAGGCTCCGCGACCCCATCACCCTCATCCTCCCCTGACTACTGGCTTCCCATCACACAGAGGATTATAGTTCAAGATCCTGGTCCTCACCTTCAAAGCCCTCCACGGGCTTGCTGCTCCCTACCTCTGTGACCTCCTCACCTCCTAGCAATCTGCCAGCTCCCTCCACTCAGCAGGCTCCAGCCTGCTTCACGTCCCCCACCTTGACCACCGCATCATTGGCGGCCAGGCATTTAACCTCTCTGCCCCCACACTCTGGAACTCCATCCCAGTCCCTTCTCCTCGCCACCTCCCTTGCTTCCTTCAAGACCAGTCTCAAGACCCTCTTCTACCATGCCTTCTGTCACCCTCGACCAATACTCTCCCTGACCTCAAACCCTCCTGATCCCAACCAGCAGCTTGGATGCGTATCCCTGACTGTCCAGCGCTTTGGGCCGTCCTCCTGACTTGAAAGGCGCTATACAAATGTAATTTGATAAAATGGAGGAGCAGGGTTGATAGGTTAAATTACTGTCTTCCTATTTTGTTAGGTCCCCAAAGCTGTAAAACTGATATGCAAAGCAGAGCTGTCAGTATTGGGAAACTTCTTGCTGTGAGATTTTCAGTAACAGGTCATTTCCATACCTCAGGCATCAGTTCTCACCATAAATACAAACATTGTCAATTGAATGTTCACAGGCTGCAGCGGTAACCTGCCTATGCTTTAATCCAGCTTGCTGACCTGTTACTATTGATATGACTGCTGGTCATTCATTTTCTTCAGTAATTGTTAGACAACTGAGTGCATCAGCTGGATGAGGTGGCCTGACATACAGGAATTTCCGCCGTATACTAACAAATGTGAAGCTATTGTCAGAAAAAGGTAAACTTTTGAAGTTGAAAAAAAACTCTGCTGACCCCTGTTTTCCCATCAACATTTTAATGGCTGCGCACAGATGGAAAGAATGCTGTGTGATGCTAGAAAGCATTTCTCCATATGTGCATCGTGTGTCAAGCTGGCTCAATTTGTGCACTATTGCCTCTGAGTTCAGAAAGGGACTTTGAACTCACAGTCTAGGTGGACGCTCCATTGCAGTGCTGGTGGGTATTCTGTATTGTTGGAAGCACTGTCCTTTGGTTGCAACATTAAACCGAGGCCTTGTCTGCCTGTTCAGGTGAACATTAAAGATCCTTTGGCGCTACTCAAAACAGAAGGGAATTCCTCCTGGTATCCTGGCCAGCAATACAGTGCTGGAGGTGTGTTGCATTGGCAAAGGTGCCATCTTTGGATGAGATGTTAAAACTGTCTAGGTCTGTCTAGGTGGACATTAATGATCCCATGGCACTATTCAAAAATAATCCGTGCTGTAATTTCTATGATTCTCTGTTTCTTCAATGTTTGTGTAAACTTTTATTAAAAGTTGAATACAAGTCATCTGATACAATAAATAATACAGGTTTCTCATTTCATAAAAGCTATTTATATAGCTGGACATTACAAAACCTTGTTATTGAGTTACCCTTTCTACAATGGTGGTGTTACATCTTCATCTTGCAGACAGTGCAGAGCACTGACTATCAGACTGGCCCCTTGGACTCTCTCCAGACTACTGATCGATCCAGAACCATTATTTCAGCACTACTTTCTGATTTGGACATGTCTAAAGATACGGTTGCAGCTAATAATACTTCAGCTACCCCGGTCACATCTAGACAAAGACGAAGCACTGGTCAGCAAGCCAAATCTCCAGGTAAAATCTAGTCATTTTCAATTGCAAATGTCTTTTCCTGGCATGGTAGGTTCCTGTGGGCATAGATTGCACATTCTGAACTGTCAAATAAACTCAGCTTGTATGAATTGTTAGTAGCAGAAACTGGAGAGTCAACCATAAGTATCAAACATCTAGCTGGTAAAAAAATGTAAGGGGTACAATCAGCAAACAAATCAAAGAACTGTTGGAAGGATTCAAATTCAAAGGTCTAGCCATCCTGCCTGCACAAGCAAGCAAGGAAACTAGTACTCATTTTGAATTGAGCACACAAGGACTGTACTAGTGTCAGTGCAGGGACAGACAGGGAACAGGCCCACCCAAGCTCCATTCTAAACAAATTTCAGGTTCTGGTTCTCCCCCGGCCCCCACTGCTTCACCAATTGCTTTTGTATTATGCTACCACAAAGAATTGGGTACACAGTTGCTGACAAAACTTTGCTGCATTATAAAACTGATCATTTCAGATGTAAGGGACTTTGAATTGGTCAACAAGCACTAAAGTCTTTCATTTTTAGTTGACATTCCAGATCTCCATGGTATCACTTTCTTTCAGTATCACTGCTAGGGAAATCCTCGGGTGATATTAATTTTAGCTGCTGAGGATCAAAGACTTTTAGAGCTGTTTCACCAGAGCACAAAGGTGCCTCTAATTATGATGTTTTCTGATGGCCAGAATAATTACGAGACGCCAGCTGATCTCTGCTTCAGACAATTAAATGCACTTTTTAAATCAAAGATATTTAAGATGGTACCATTTCCTTGTGTGATTTAAATGGTTCACAGTGGATCTTAAAAAGGCATACATGTCATCTAATTTTAGAAAAGTACCCCATTCTTGGAGGCCTACTCAATGCCTAAAGAGGGAGGAAAAGACTGATACAAAGGGTAATAAGAGCACCTCCTAATACTCCCAATAGTTACCTAACCCATTCCTGAACAAAATAGGATAGCTCCTCATCTCCCTGGCTGCGTTCTCCTTCATGACCTTGACCAGCAAATTCATTTCACATATAACAATTGATATTGGAATGGGTACATTCCTACAAAAAAACAACTAAGTAAAGTCACAAAATGAACAATGCAGAAATCTGGAAAAATAATATTTTAACAAGAACATATTACATCTGTACAGTAATCATACATTTAGCCAGTGCTATATAGCTGAGTAATCAAGGGCATGTTTGTTTTGTGTTAGATCTTTATCTTCTAGTAGATGTGGCCTGTAACCAAGATCACTTTCAGAAGGAGGAGGAGATGTGTGTTTGGGAAACAGAAGCCAGCCATTCCCCTCAACTCTCACCGTAACCATTTTCTCCACTTATGCAATCTTAGTAATATTTTAATTCACTAAAACATTAGCATTTAATATTGTTTTATGCTTTATGATTTAGTTCTTGCATCATTTTCAAAAAACTTTCTTAGTTATGTTTTAAGATGATATTTGAAAAGACAGTTTTAATAGTGCTCTTATTTATTAAATATACTTATTTAAACTTTTAAAGGTGACTGCTTAAAGCACTCTACATTTTAGGATTGCCTTAATTCTATTATTCTTTGTAGTATATATTGAAAGCCAATGTCTAACTTGTGTTATGAATTTCCAGCTTTCTCAGATTCTACCTGACAGTGAAGTAAAGTGTACCCAGAGACTGACGGGAGACTTTGTTTTGTGCACTTTATTATGTTCTCAATGTAAAATTATTCATAGGTTTCTGGGTTTCATCAGCTGAAATGACTTTGCACAAGAATTGAAAAATGTTTATTGTAAGTACAAGTTGTACCATCTAAATGGAATATCCAACAGATAAAATATTGACCTGAAACATAATACAGTACTATGTGGCCCCAGTAACAGAGGGGAAATGTAAAGTTACCACTGGGTAATATTAATGATCTTGTCTTTTAAGACTGGATTTGAGGCACATTATCAGGACAATGTAGCTGGAGCTGTGTACTAAATCTGACTCATCTCATGACTTGGGCTTTGCATTCATATAATATCATTACATGAACATCAAAAAGGAAAATCTTTATATCACCTGTGTTGTGGATGATTTCCAACTACACGTATTTAATGATTACACCACAAGTCCAGACACTTGGTGCTGATTACATTGTGACAAGTTTCTCTATCGCTGGGAGAAAATGGAAGAAAGTTTTGCTTCCCAACATTTTCTTCTGCCACTTTGAGGAGGCAGCACACATGCACTAAATTGTTACTCTTGAGATGCAAAAGAGGATGATTGCTTTTTCTATGAACTATGAACTGGAATGATGAAACTGCACAAGCAGAACCGTCCAAGGTTGGGCACTACCTTTTTAATTCCTTCTTAAGAGAATTAATTTTACAGTATTTTGTTAGATGGTTTATTTTATCTCCACATCCTATTTAATATAAAAAAACCTTATATGTTTCCTATAGATGCCAATTTTACAATGCTGTTGCTCTATATAGTGTACAGTACTGAATCTGCTTCTGTGCAATTGAACTCATTAAAAGGCATGTTATTTACTTTAGGTGTTTTTATTCTGCATTTCAAACGTCCGCAACATAGTTCACAACAGTTTCACACTGCTCGGTTAGTTTCAGTGAATAATATTCGATCACACCCAAATCCTTTTCTTTTTCCTCCTTTGATAGTGGACACCCTTTCATTGTGTGCCCACAGCTCCTGTTTCCTTTTTGTCCTGCTCTTTTCCCCATGGATGGCAGCAAATCCACATTCAATGAGGCACTTGAGCATCTGTCGAGAAACTTACCTGGGAACCGAACATTGCTGGCTTGGGTTAGTTTCATCGTGAAGTTCCTTTTCTTTCCTTCCCCAACAGCTCCAGAAAGGAATTATTTGACATTAAAAGCTGATAATAGAACAATAATCCTTTCATCTGATAGCCCCACATCAAATTAAAACTTCTCAAAGTGCTTCACACAATACATTACTTTGAAGTGCAAGAACTGTTATACAGGCAAAAGCAGCAATTAATCTGCCAACAAATATTCAATACACACAACAATGGGCCAAATGACCGATTAATTTTAATTTTGGTGGATGATGAGGAATATTGTCACTGTGGGAACTATTTACATGAATATCCTGACACTCAGAATATAATTCAAAAACTGTGTCAAATACTAGTAATAGGTGAGGCCCATATTGTCACCGGACATATCGACTAACGCTCCCATTACCTTTGCCTGGATCCCTTTATCTTTTCACAATTGTCTTTATGCAGGCTCTTATGAAGTGATGCTCCAGCAGGAAGCTGTCTGGTTGGTAAGTGTCATGTTGTCTGTGGGATCAGTGGCTCATTCTTTCTGGCAGAGTTTCACAGAGGATAGAATTTACAGCCTGAAGCCTTGGCTCATGACTCCAGTTGCACATATATACATTCTGGAGTGGAGTTCGGCAGGTGGTGACTTCAATGCCCAATTGCCCTTTCAGTGTGCAATTGCATTTGTTAAAGATACAGAACTGAAATTTCTCTCTGCTAAAATGTAGAAATGCGTAAACTCGCAACATTTAAGGAAATAGCAAGATAAGGAAAATTTAGAAGCCAATTTTTTTTAAGAACTGCGAAAAATGGCTTCTAAATTAAAACTGAGTTTAAGAATTCTTCAAAATTGTGCACAATCTTAAAGGATTTAGAACAAATTATTCTTAAGATTAAGACGAGGTGAAATTTCCAGCCTCTGACTCCTTTTCTAGTGCAAATGATTGTCACATTTGCTTATGCAGTCACTACAGTCAATGGTAATTACTGTGAAGTGCTTTGAGATGTTTAGATATGATAAGGTGCTATAGAAATACCTTCTTTCTCTATATAATCATGTCATCTATAGCTTTCCACAAGCTGCTGCTTTTCAATATTTCCTGCTTGTTGCAAAGCGTTCCACTAAGGAAGAATTTACAGCCACACATCAACAAGAGGTTGTGTGAGACATAGTGTGAAGTACAGAAGCTGCAACTCCATTCACCAGCTCTCCTGCAGACTGACCAGTGATTCCCCAAGTGCTAAAACCAATGATCCTTTCACTCCCTGGGTTTAAATGGACGTCCCCATGCATGCGGCAGCAAAGTATGACCAGTGGAGTTCAATCTTATCCCCACCTCCAACACAACATTGTTTTTCCATGGTCTGTGTAAAGTATATATTGCCAAAATTATTCAGATTCCAAAACTGTTCTTTGAAAGGGTTGAGAAGCTCTTTTCAGACAGTGCTGTACATATCATCAAAGCCTCACTACCAGTGGATAATTTACTGTAATGAGTCAAAGTAATATTTGTGGTATTTCAGGTCTAGCTTTTTGATGTTTTCTCCTGTCTAGACGTTGTCCAGTCACCTTTAATCTGATCACACATGATTGTGCTGGAGGACATCTGAGAGAATGGATCTGTGTTGCAGCTTGCCAACCTAACCCACTGCTTCAAAATCCACAAAAGATTAAGAAGAGACTTCCATAACATAGCTTGCAAACAGGTCAGCATAGAGCAGACCCCTCCTGCAGCTGCTTCCTCTCTTTACCACAAATGCACCTCACTGCTTGGGCCTGGACTTCACAAATGGCTGGAAGGAGACCCTTCAGGTTCACAGCCGGCATGTCTATTTGCCAAACCCCCTTGCCCCTGAGGACCTGCATAAAGCAGTTGATTTTGAGTAAGCATGGCACATTAGCATTGGTCTTGGACCTCTAGAACATCACAAGCAGATCTGTAAAGGTCCTCCCACCACTCCTAAGTCAGAACACCCATCACATAGCTGATGAGGAAACTCTGAGGTTTAAGATAAAAACTGATGGAAGGTGTTAAGTGGAATCTGTGTTTGTAAACACAGGTTCATATATGCAGTCCTTGGTATCCACCTTGATTTATATATACATTGGTATATAGAGTGGTAAGCAGCTACATCTCCAGCTCCACACCTGCCCCAGGACCATCACTCAATGTGTAACCAAGCTGTGGGAAGCATTATGGTGGCAATGCTTTCATACATTTCATCCTGAGCTGTGTTGCTCACCAGGAGGATCGCAGGGAGTTCCTGATACCTGCTATCCACCTGACTAGAGCTCAGATTTGCCTCTTGACAGATGTCAAATGACCAAATAGTGACTCCTCCTCAGATAGAAGGTAAGGCGTTTCTTTTTCCAAATATACGTTTTGCTGATCCCCAAAAGGCAATTTCATAAAAACTGCAGATATTCATCCATTGCACAAACTGGGTTGAACTTTTACCTCTAAGTCAGGATTTTGTGGGTTCAAATAGTGCAAATGAGTTCATAGTGCAGGGAAATGCTCCAATGCATTTCTGAGGGGAGTGGTTCATTGCCAGAAGTGCTAGCCTTTCAGATGAGTTTTTAAATCACGGTACCATCTGCCTGAGAAGGAGAGAAAAATTAGAAGAGAAAAACATCGGTGGGGAACAAAGTGTCAAATACTGAAACAGACTAACATATATAATAAAATAATAATAACAGATAACATATACATAATAATATAACAGACTAACATATATAATAAAATAATAATAACAGATAACATATACATAATAATATAACAGACTAACATATATAATAAAATAATAATAACAGATAACATATACATAATAATATAACAGACTAACATATATAATAAAATAATAACAACATATACATAATAACATAACAGACTAACATATATAATAATATAAAACAGATAACATATATAATAATATAACAGACTAACATATATAATAATATATAAATAACAGATAACATATAATATAATAACAGATTAACATATATAATAACATAATAATAACAGCATGTGTTTTCCCGATGGCAATACTCTGTGATTTGTAATCACGGTTTTTTTGATTCCGTAAATGATGTATTCTCAGAACGATTCCTATGTGATGACTTTGCAAACGCCCAATATAATTGTTTGGCAAAATCACCTTTTGGATAACACAAACCTTAATTCACTGATATCTGCATAATAGCAGTACATCCGTGTAGCTGCACATGATGTGGAGTCCTGTAGCTCAGTGGTTAGAGCACTCGCTTTGCAAGCAAGAGACCTGGGTTTGATTCCCGGCAGGGCGAAACCTTGGGCAAGTTTCCTTACTCCACACACCTAATAATAATCCCTCAAGGAAAAAANGTAATAACAATTTGGTCACTTCAATCCACGACTGTTTGTGGGAAACTGCTGTACGCAATTGGCTGCCGCGTTTCACCCACAAATATACAGTCAATTCACATTACAGGATATTCTGTGAAGTGCTTTTGAGACGTCTAGAAAACGTGAAAAGCGCTATATCAAATGCAAGAATTATTATTATTAGCATATGCTCCATGTGCTGTGTGTATGTACTATCTGTGTGTGTGCAGCATGTGTACACAGTGTATACAGGGTGTATGTTCAATGTCTATGTACAGTATGTATGTTTAATGTGTGTGTACATTGTGTAGGCAAAGTGTGTGTATGCAGTATGTTTGTTCAATGTATATATTCAGTCTGTGTGTATAGTGTGTACAGTGTGTATGTAGTGTGTATGCTGAATATGTATGCTCAGTATGTACAGTGTATGTACAATGTATGTGAAGAGTGCACTCAGCATGTATGCACATGTGCCCCTCTAGATGGCAGTCTGTCTCCAGGCTCCACTTCTGCCTCTGGTGAGATTATCTCAGCAGCGAGTGAGTCACTCAGACTATCCCAGTAGCACATGGGGCTGGCGGGCAGGTAAGTGGGTGGATCTGGGCGAGTGGATTGATGTGTGCGCTCCACTCAACAGAAAGCCCCAGGTTTTGCCCTGCCAGAGATCTCTGATAGCATGTGGCTTCCTGGTGATTGTTCTCTCCAACACTCACTCCCTCTGAAGAATGGAGAAGCAGTTTACTTATTACCACACAAAGACTTTGAAGTTCCCCGCATCTTAATAAATAATGAACTGGACTTTGTACATGAGTGCCAATTGGCACTGTCCCCAATGCAATCGCAATGCAGGTGCTTTATGTCCTCCTGGAGTCCTCCTGACATGAAAGACACTATACAAATGTAATTTGTTGTTGTTGTTTACATCAGCGTCAAGCAGAATGAATCCCCGCCCACAGTGCACACATCTTTTATATAGCACGCAACTGAAGTAGATGTGACCAGACTGTCCCAAGTCTGCACCAGAATGGGAAAGTTCTTAGAACCCCAGCAGAAAGGTTTGCGCGATGGGGTTGGGAGAGGGTGGCATTCACACTGAATCATACAATTTACAGCAAAGAAAGATGACTGTCAGCATCAACATTTCTGAACGAGGTTCCTACTCAAGTAACACTTTCCTACCCTTTCCCGATAACTCTTGTTATTTCTTATTTTCAAATACTGTTTGTGGGACACAGCTGTGCACAATTGGCTGTCACATTTCACCCACCTTACAGTGTATTCTGTGAAACGTTTTGAGACCTCCCACCGACGTCAAGGAGGCTATGTCCTCCAGTTACCAACTCACTAACCAGCGTAAATAATTTCTCCCCATTTCTCTTTTATCAAAACCCCTCATCATTTTGATCAGTTTTTCTCTCAATTTTGTTCCATTTGGAAGCAGACCCAATTTCTCTAAACCCTCTACCCCCGGCAACATGCTTGTGAAACTCTTCTGTGGCAATGCAAGTGCTTTACATCAATGTCATCATCCTGGTGAAACTCCTACAGGGCTTTGTTACAAATGATAAAATTCCACTTATTAAAATTACTCACCATAAGGCGAGCGAACCTGCCACTTTAGAAGCAAGCTCTCCGTTTGCTCTGAGTCCCCACCGGAGTTGAGCCATTAACAGGCTACAATGACAATAAAACAAATTTATATTGCAACCTAGCCAATCCCTTCTCTAACATTGAGCTGACTGTGATTCCAATGATGCCTTCCCACTGTATTCAATCTAATTCTCCTTTGTCCTGCACTCTCAATGCTGGTGAATACCTCTGAGGCACTGCTTGGAGTTAGGAGTGAGAGGACCAACCACAGTACCACAAAATACACAGTCACCACACTGAAGGCATGATCGAAGAGAAAAGTCTTGAGACGGGTCTTGAAGGAGGCAAGGGAAGCTCTCCTTGGCCACTTGGTGTGGTACTAGAGGACTTGTTCTCCATTGTCCAGCACAATTCACCACATTCAGCAGAGGAGAGGGATGAGATAGAGTGCTGCCTGGCTGCCCAGAGCCCAGAACTAATCATGCTTCCTCCCTGCAGGCTGTCTGACGCTCCTTCCCTCTGCCAGTGATAGCATTATCTCTTCCCTGTTACATGATGTTTGCAATTTTTCCTTTCATGTGAGGAATTAAAACATCAAATAAAATACCAGTAAATAGCTGGATTGTAGTTAAAACAGGAGACCAGAGCAAGACTGCTTTTAAGATTTATTAGATTAGACTTATTCATTAAGGAAGGGTTTAATTGGCTCGAAACTCTGCTGAAACTTACAATTCAATGCCAAACTTGAGTTGGCCTCAAACTTCTTCAGCTGGTGCATCAGGGCAAGAGGAATGGAGACAACCACAGGCAGATGCCTGTCAGTATCCACACAGCAGCCCTTCAAAACCCCAATAAACACTAATAAATGCGGACAAAAGCTGGCGGCCAGTGCGCTCAGAGGCAATAATTAGATTAATCAGCATCCTGCAGTGAGTGAGATTGATGCCAGTGAGCCCAGCGGGGCACTGCAAGCACAAACTCCCTCGCACCGTGTGTCTCAGTTACAGCAACTTGTCAAGGTTCTCAACTCCAACTCACCGTGGCTGTCAACAACAACAACAAATTATATTTGTACAGCGCCTTTCTTGTCAGGAGGCCGTCCCAAGGTACTGGACAGTTAGGAAATCTGCACCTGAGCTGGTGGTTGACAGAGCCCGGTGCAGTACCAGTGTGCACACCACTCACTAACGTTGGTCCAGGGAGTAATTGGGACATGAGAATGGAGAGGGTGTGTGTTTATGACAAAGGGACAATGAAAAGAGATTGTGTGATGCAAGTGGAGAGAATGGAGAAGAGTGAGAGCCAGTATATATATATATATATATATATATATATATATGTCAGAGCTCACTTGAGCAACTGGTCTCTGGCTCAAGCCGAGCTTGCCCTGACAGAGAGGCCATCCCAACACCTGACCTACTCAGGGGGTTGTGAAGACATGGTTCAGGTCCACATTGTCTGGGACAATTGGGGGCCTAGAATAGTTTTGGGGGAGGGGCTTGTCTGAGGGGACAACCCTTGTTCCTTAAGTGGAACCTTTCAGTGTAATTGCTTTGCAAGCGAGAGACCTGAGTTCAATTCCAGGCAGAGGGCGAAACCTTGGGCAAGTTTCCTTACTCCACACAGAGCCTAATAATAATCCCTCCAAAACCAAAAAAACAATAATAAATTGGTCATTTTCAATCTACGACTATTTGTAGGACATTGCTGTGCGCAATTGGCTGCCGCGTTCGCCCACAAATATACAGTCAATTCACTTTACAGTGTGTTCTGTGAAGCGCTTTGGGACGTCCTCCCGACGTGAAAAGTGCTATATCAAATGCAAGGATTATTATTATTATTATTAATTTGTGTAGGTGAAAAGCAGGACATTACAAAGGCACATAGACAGATTAAGTGAACGGGCAAAACTCTGGCAGACGGAGTTCAATGTGGGAAAGTGTGAGATCATTCACTTTGGATATAAGACAGACAAATTGGAATATTTTCATAATCATGAGAAGTTAGGAACTGTAGAAGAGCGAAGGGATTTGGGTGTCTGTGTACACAAACCACTAAAACTAGTTCACAGGTACAAAAAGTAATCAAAAAAGGTAATGTTAGCCCTTATCTAAATGCGGCTGGATTACAAAGATGAGGAAATTATGCTTCAGTTGTACAAAGCCTTGGTCAGACCCCAATTGGACACTGTGTTCAGTTTTGGGAACTGCACCTCAGGAAGTATATATTGGCTCTGGAGGGGGTGCAGCGCAGATTCACCAGAATGATATCAGGACTTAAAGTGTTAAATTACAAGGACAGGTTGCATAAACGTGGTCTCTATTCTATTAGACTGTTGAGGGGTGATCTGATTGAGGTTTTTAAAATGAAAATGATAAAGAGATTTGAATATGGCAGCTACAGGTAAACTATTTTGTCTGGTGGGGGAATCCAGAACAAGGGGCATCATCTTGAATTTAGAGCCAGGCCATTTAGGAGTGAAATCAGAGGTAATTTTTCAAGTTGTGGATTATGGCTGGAACCACTAACATTGTCCAGACAGAGGTGGAAATGTTTGTTAGGTCAGGAGATCAGGGGATCAGGGGATCAGGGGATCAGGGGATATGGGGATACGGGGATCAGGGGATACGGGGATCAGAGGATATGGGGATCAGGAGATCAGGGGATACGGGGATCAGGGGATATGGGGATCAGGGGATATGGGGATCAGGGGATATGGGGATCAGGGGATACGGGGATCAGAGGATATGGGGATCAGGAGATCAGGGGATACGGGGATCAGGGGATATGGGGATATGGGGATCAGGGGATATGGGGATCAGGGGATACGGGGATCAGAGGATATGGGGATCAGGAGATCAGGGGATACGGGGATCAGGGGATATGGGGATCAGGGGATACGGGGATCAGGGGATATGGGGATCAGGAGGTCAGAGGATATGGGGATCAGAGGATATGGGGATCAGGGGATATGGGGATCAGGAGATATGGGGATCAGGAGATACGGGGATCAGGAGATACGGAGATCAGGGGATACGGGGATCAGGGGATATGGGGATCAGGAGATCAGGGGATACGGGGATCAGGGGATACGGGGATCAGGGGATATGGGGATCAGGAGGTCAGAGGATATGGGGATCAGGGGATACGGGGATCAGGGGATACGGGGATCAGGGGATACGGGGATCAGGGATACGGGGATCAGGGATACGGGGATCAGGGGATACGGGGATCAGGGGATACGGGGATCAGGGGATACGGGGATCAGGAGATCAGGGGATACGGGGATCAGGGGATACGGGGATCAGGGGATACGGGGATCAGGGGATACGGGGATCAGGGGATACGGGGATCAGGGGATATGGGGATCAGGGGATATGGGGATATGGGGATATGGGGATTCGGGGCAAAGGCGGGTAATTGGAGTTGAGGTACCGATTAGCCGTGATCTTATAGAATGGAGGAACAGGCTCGAGGTGCTGAATGGCCTCCTCCTGTTCCTATGGCTCCCTGGGCTGTCAGTCATACTAAAACCACACCCCCAGACAGGTAGTCACGCTGTGGCCCCGCCCCTGGAAGTGGAGCTGGGGCGGGAGGGCGGGGCCGCGGGCGGGCGGGGCCGGGGGCGGGGCGGGGCCGGGGGCGGGTCCGGCCGGCCGGGCGGGGGCGGGGCCGCGGGCGGGCGGGGGCGGGGCCGGCCGGGCGGGGGCGGGGCGGGGGCGGGGCGGCCGGGCGGGGGCGGGGGCCGGGCGGGCGGGCGGGCGGGGGCGGGGCGCGGGCGGGGGGCGGGGGCGGGGGGGGGCGGCCGGGCGGGGGCGGGGGCCGCGGGGGGCGGGGGCGGGGCGGGGCCGGGCGGGGGCGGGGCCGGCCGGGCGGGGGCGGGGCCGGGCGGGCGGGGGCGGGAGCCCAGCGTAGGCTGCAGTCAGGCGGCGGCTCGAGGCGGGCGGCGTGAGGAGAGAGGAGCGGCTCCAGGCTGAGGGAGGACAGGCCGGAGCGGAGCGGAGCGGCGATGCGGGCACAGGCCGCAGTATGAGGGGAGCGGCGCTGCTGCTGGCGGCGCAGTGGGTGTGGAGCGCGGCGCTGGCGGTGGCCAGACCCGGGGCCGAGGCGGAGAGCGAGGCGGAGATCGAGGTGGTTGAATACCGGCAGCGGGACAGCGGCGGCGGATTGGTGCCCGCAAACACCTCCCTCAGGCTGCACGGCAGCTTCGCCGGTGCCGGCATGAGTGTGGCCGCCGAGGGCAAACTGCTCCAGGTCAGTGGGTCTGTGTCTGTGTGTCTGTGTGTGTGTCTGTGTGTCTCTGTGTGTGTGTGTGTGTCTCTGTGTCTCTCTGTCTGTGTGTGTCTCTGTCTGTGTGTGTCTCTGTCTGTGTGTCTGTGTGTGTGTGTCTGTGTGTGTCTCTGTCTGTGTGTGTGTGTCTCTGTGTCTCTCTGTCTGTGTGTGTCTCTATCTGTGTGTGTGTCTCTGTGTGTGTGTCTCTGTGTCTCTCTATCTGTGTGTGTGTCTCTGTGTGTGTGTGTCTCTGTGTCTCTCTATCTGTGTGTGTGTCTCTGTGTGTGTGTGTCTCTGTGTCTCTCTATCTGTGTGTGTGTCTCTGTGTATCTCTGTCTGTGTGTGTGTGTCTCTGTCTGTGTGTGTGTCTGTGTGTGTGTGTCTCTCTGTCTGTCTCTGTGTGTGTGTGTCTCTCTCTGTGTCTCTGTGTGTGTGTGTCTCTCTCTGTCTCTGTGTCTCTCTGTCTGTGTGTCTGTGTCTCTCTCTGTCTGTGTCTCTCTCTGTCTGTGTCTCTCTCTGTCTGTGTGTCTCTCTGTCTGTGTGTCTGTGTCTCTTGTCTGTGTGTCTCTGTCTGTGTGTCTGTGTCTCTCTGTCTGTGTGTCTGTGTGTCTCTTGTCTGTGTGTCTCTCTGTCTGTGTGTCTGTGTGTGTGTGTGTCTGTGTCTCTTGTCTGTGTGTCTCTCTGTGTGTGTGTCTCTCTGTCTCTCTCTGTGTGTGTGTGTGTGTGTGTGTGCTCGGGACTGGGATAGACCGTGGTCAGGGGGTGAGGAAAAGCAGTGTGAGAGGATGGGGAAGAGTGGGGTCGGGGCTCCCGGTGCGAGTGGACAGAGTGTGAGCTTTTGGCCCCGGGGGAGTGGAGTGCGGGGAGGGGAGGGGAGGGGAGGGGAGGTGGGGGCACAGGTGAACTGGGAGATGTTGGAGATGTTGGAGACTGTTGGCTATAACCGTGTACAATTCTCACATCTCCAACATTGAGGATGGCAGCAGGACACGGTGTTGCCTGTGGTTGGTGATGGCTGTGGTTGGTGATGGCTGTGGTTGGTGATGGCTGTGGTTGGTGATGGCTGTGGTTGGTGATGGCTGTGGTTGGTGATGGCTGTGGTTGGTGATGGCTGTGGTTGGTGGGTGATGGCTGTGGTTGGTGGGTGATGGCTGTGGTTGGTGGGTGATGGCTGTGGTTGGTGATGGCTGTGGTTGGTGATGGCTGTGGTTGGTGATGGCTGTGGTTGGTGATGGCTGTGGTTGGTGATGGCTGTGGTTGGTGTTGGCTGTGTGTGACAGACATGGGGAAGCCGATGTTTGGGGTACACAATATATGGAGTAAAGATGATGATTTTCCCCACTGAGTTTTTTCCCCACAGAGTGTTTTTCTCCTCATTGCTCTGTTGGGGGTTGGCTGTTCAGGTCATGTCACTTGGACAGCAGAGCTTCGTCAGTGCAGTTGGTGACTTTGATATAAACTGGCATTTTTGTGATTTGATTTCCAATGCTCACTGTGAACCAGGAAGAGCTCAGAGTAGCTCAGTATCATGTGGTCGTATGGTGCTCTGGTTATCATTGTGGGGGAAACTTGCTTATTAGTCGTGCAAGCTTACGAGTTTGCAAAACGACAGAGGTTCACTCCAGGTGGGACCAGCCAACTGCCTGGGGAGCTTGACACTCAGCACCTCTACCCTGAGCTGTGTCCGCCTGCACATGGCAGCGTGAGGGTGTGTGTGTGGGGGCTACTCACACTTGGGAGGTTTGGGTTCAGGAGCGCTGCGGTTAATATTAATAACGGGGCTCTCAGGAAACATAGCTTCTCCAGAGTTTCATTTTGAAGACATTTGGGAGTCTTGTTCGATCGGCAGTAACATTGCACAGAACAGAAGTGTGTTCAGCTGCTGGGACCTGTTTCCTCCCTCGTGCCCAGCCATGATTGTGTTGAAAGATCTCGCTTCCAGAATTACTGAGGTTTTACAGCTCCATGCTCCGGAGATCGAGATTTTCAGTTATCTTATCAGTTACAGTCATGGATTCTCAACGCGTGTCTTTAATGGGGCTGTCTCTGTTCCCTTGCCCTCCCTGGATGGTAACAGTGGTGGGTATGGGATTTGTGTTGCAAGGCAGTTAGTTAAACGTGCTGTGCCTCAAATGCTCTATGTGATTTAGTTGAAGTGCTCCTCTGCAGGTCGTGCCATGTAGTGTTAAGCTGGTTCGGCTCAGCCACCACATACATACACACAGACATGCACACACCTAGATACACATGGACGTACGTACATACATACATACACACACACGCATGCACGCACATACATACATACATACATACATACATACACAGGCTATCAACCGCTTGCTCCCCTCATTCTAGTTTGATTAGCAGTGTCCATGCCATCGTTTGTCACTGTTGGTTTAACTGATTATTTTACACTCACGACAGCTGCCTCTTTACTATCGGCCACCGGCGGTGACAGCCCAGCCCGATCTTGTGCTTGGACAAAATCTACACGTGTGAGTTGTAGCAACGCTCCTTGGTTAGGGCTGAGGGATCTAGCTCGTTCCTTTCCTCCCAATAGTTTACGGTGTGTTCTGTGAAGCGCTTTGGGACGTCCTCCCGACGTGAAAAGCGCTATATCAAATGCAAGGATTATTATTATTATAATAGTTATAATAATTACTTTAGGGCTGAGGTCAGCCCACCACTCACACAGGGCAGGTAACACACCACGTGGGGTTATTCTGAAAACTGCATGGTTCCGGAGTGTTCCGAGCAACACTGCATTCTGGCTGATTTTCACAGAGGGAATTGTTTTATCAGAACTGATGTATTTGCTGCTAAATGTGACTGGAGGTGAGAGAACAAGTCTGTTTCTACTATGAAGTGAAGGGTGCAGATGGGAGTCTATAAACATTGGTGCGAGTGCACTTTGAATCATGCTGTATGTTGGAAGTAGTTACCACGTGGTTACAAATTCTGGAGGGATATTGCCTCCCTGTAACTGCTGCAGAGAATTGCACTCATTGCATGTGCTGTTGGCACCCGGGCTGAAGGGGCGTGGGGGCCTCTGGGTGTCCTCATGACTGTCTTTCTGACGTGAAAGGCACTATATATAATAATAATTCTTGCATTTGATACAGCGCTTTATCACGTCTTCGAGACGTCTCAAAGCGCTTCACAGGATACACTGTAAAGTGAATTGACTGTATAATTTGTGGGTGAAACACATTATAAATATATACATGTAATTTGTTGTTGATGTTGTAGTTTTCACGGTACAGAAATGTCACACTGAGTAAAATTGGATGGTGAGTATGTTACTGAGGTGTGGTGTTGTGTGTGGTGGTGTTGTTTGGTGTTAGTTTAGGTGTTGTGTGTGTCTGTGTCTGGTGTTGTGTTGTGTGTGTGGCATTGTATCTGTGTGTGTTGGTGTGTGTGTGGTGGTGGGTTTGGGGTGTGTGTGTGTGGTGTTGCGTGTGTGTGGTCACTTTGAATCTGGGTTAAGTAAAACCCTCAAATATTTTCTACTTGGGTTTGAAGTTCTGAGAATTTGTGAGTCTCGATCGGATACCTGTGGGGAGAGTTCCTTGTGGCTTAATGAATGGGGGGGGGGGGGGTGACCTGCGGTGGGGAGAGGGGAGGTGTCCTCTACTGAGGGTGGGAGGAGGTGTCCTCTACTGAGCAGGGAGTGGAGGGGGGATTGTCCTGTACTGAAGGGGGGTGTTTAGGTGTCCCACAAGCACTATAAATGCATTAACAATGCTGAGGTTTGCAGTCTCTCTTGTCCACAGAGCCTGTCTATTGACAGGATTCTGTCGAGAGGAGCGGATGGTCGGGTTATTGGGCTGCAGCTGCTACTATATAGAGAACGATTACAAGCAAAACTTTTCCAGATTTTATTTTTAAATTCCTTGAAAAATTGCATTTGCTGCTACTCGGTGCCTCTTTGTAGCCGTGCCATCAGTGTACAGTGGTGATCTGTCTTGTTGCTGGAAGGGCCTGAAACCTACTATATTACAATCAATGGATGTTTGATCTCGATTGCCAAGCAATGCATTGTGTTTCCTCCCTACCCTGACCAACATGTTTTGTCAATGGCTTTAACCCTTTGAGCACAGGTGGTGGTTTACCCTTCAGTCTCTGTGTTCCTATCTAGTCTGGGTAAAAGCCAGTACAATAAGCTAAATCCGCAAGGACACCGCTGAGCTGTCTGCCCTAAACAGGAGTCACGCAGCTCAGAGTTTATTGGTTTCTCACAGTTAGTGGAACTTTCACTCGTCAATAGGTGGGGGCTGGGAATTGTGTTCAGGCCAAAACCTCTCCTGTTTGAACACCTGTAATTCAATGCCAGTGCAAGGGTTAAGCCATTGTACTCGGCACAGAATAGCATTGGCACTCTACGTTCAGGAATGCAATGGACAAGCTGGCAACTGTGAAAGTGATCGGGATCTGTGTGTGTTTGATTCTTTTAATCTTCGTGGCTGATGAAATGAATACATTAAGTAGATGAAAGGCTGTGTTCTGACTGAGGAGGTGTTTATTGAGTAGAGAATTGTCGCCCCAACCCATGGTACAGCTGAAAGAGGCCAAAAACAAACCTGAGATTTGTTTATCCCTGGACTTCAAAGCACTCTGCTCTCTGATCCTCTGATAAGCAGTCTTGAAGTCACACTAACTCTAATAAAGATGAGATAAAGGGTTCTTTATCTCGCATCCATGTTCCAGCCTTGTCTGCAGCGTTTGAGCCAAACATAGAACTGGAAATTCAAATTAAAACGAAAGAGAGAGAGAGAGACGCTGGGCTCGGCTGGGCTTTGCTGTACCCCTCACCCCTGTCTGTCTGCCCTACAGTAAGCCCCTTCCCCCTCCTGGAAGCCAGCCAGGCAGAGGATACAGGCTGCTCCATAGTTGGCAACAGAGTATTGCAATTGGAAGCCCAGCACACGTGAAATTCTGTGCGTTTTTTGTTTGGGTTTGTGCATCAGCTGACGGGGACATGGGATCTCGCTCTCCGGCTGGCGTGTGCTGTTTGTCGTGCTGTACGTACTATTGTTGAGATGGGAATAAAGTAGAAGCTATCTACGTACATAACTCCCCCTGGAATTCTCTCCTATACAAAGGCTGACATGCTGGGGACAGAAAACGGGCACATCCTATGCTAACTCATCCCAAGTTACTGTGCTCCACATTTGAGCCTAGAGAGTGAGCGATGATAGACTATGTGACTATGTTCCACTCCCTACCCCCTCCTCGCTCCTTCCCTCCCTTCACCCTGACCTTGTCCCCCCTGCTCGGGTCCTGACCCAACTGTCCAGAGCCTTGGGACGTCCTCCCGATGTGAAAGGCGCTCTATAAATGAAACATTGTTGTTGTATGTGACATTGGTGGGTGGGCGGTGGAGAGGGTAAACCAAAAAAACGAGGCTGGTCCTGACCACATAAATCCCAGCAGAAAGAGCTGAAGCACGAACCCCGGTACCTGACTCCTTTGGCTGAGAACAACTCACTCACTCACTCACTCACTCACTGTTCCAAATTGACTGCTGTGGTTGCTTACAAAAATAGTCACTAGCCTTTTTTTAATTAAAATTCCGTGAAGCGCTTTGAGATGTCATCTCGACCTAAAAGCACAATATCAAACACTGAATGGCCGATGTAAATCCGATATTGCTTTAGAAAGTTGTTAATTTTCAATTATCACCTTAAAGAGTTGTTATCACCACATCAGATGTTATTATTTTTATGAGATTATTCTGTAAGTGTTGAGGTCTACACCTTGCAATAGACTATCCTCGCTGCCAGAGCCACTATCAGATGACTTATGGCTTAAATAATAATATCTCTTGCTTTTGATTTAGGGCCTTATCACATCTGAATTTGCTGTGGAGTGTGTGTAAAGTCTGATGACTGTATTTGTAGGTGAAATTCAAGCCTTCGAACTGAGCTCGGGACTGAATTATTCTTACAGCAACTACTGTATTGTGTAACTGTTCACTGCAGTAACACGCTAATTCTCCAGTCAGGAGCGTGCGGAACTAACTTGTCCAATCCATGTTTGCATAAATGACTTATTTTTGTAAAACTTTGGCCCTGGGGTTTATTCCCATCAACATATTTGCACATTTCATCAGTGTGATCTAACCAACAATTAAAATGTCATGAGCCCAAGGAGGAGGAGGAGAGAGAGAACAAAGTCTCTTTTAAAAGGTTTTCTTTTGAAGATTGTATAAACTGGGTTGCAAGGCGCCAGATGTATTGCCCCAACAGTTCTGGGAAGAATAATGAATTACAATAAGGTTTGGGGGTAGATGGCAGTCTACCTGACTTCAGTTGCAGACAGTTTCATATCTATTTCAATTCTTTTAAGATTGGCCCTTTTTACTGCTGAGAATGTTTAGCCAGGTACTTGTACTGAACTTCCTGAGACATTAAGATCAGCAGAAATCACTGTAACCCTCAGGAAGTGATTTTTGAGTTTCTCTTATCAGCCTGCACTGTAAACTGTTTGAAAAGAGCGCACTTACCTTAAGGAGGGTCTCCCTGGGCAAAACGCTTTGCATGCAGGGCTGAGTTCAGCATTCTCGACATGTGTGCCAGTCATGACATGTTTGCTAATTGATGGTGATGCATCATGCACTCTGACTATAATGTCCCCAGTCCCAGCTCCTCCTCCCTTGCACTTGGAGTTATTAGCTTGGCTGAATTTGTAGCACTTTCACCTCTGATGGTGGGTTCAACCCTACGTTGAGGTTCAGATTGTTCAGTGCTTGGGGAGAGGAACATTGTGGGACATCGCTTACTTTAGATGAGACGTTAAACAAGATCTTATTTGCTGTGTAGGTGAAGAGTATTTCCCTAGTGTCCTGGCTTACAATCCTTGTAAAGCCATCATTCCCCTCGTGTTTTTTTGTGCACAAGATCAAAGAGTCACTACAGCTAACAGTAATTACCTACAAAGTGTTTGAGATGCTTTGAGCTGAGGCACAATAATAATTCAGGTTGTTTTGTGTGCAGGTCTGTGGTATGTTTGCTACATGGACGGGTGGATCCGTTCTCAACGGAAACAGGGATCTTCCAATGAAGCCATCTATCCTAATCCCATTTCCTTGTACTCAACATGTGCTTATCTGACTTGTTAAGATGAGATACCTACTTGTCAAGTAGGCAGTACGTACAACACATGAGCCACAGAGCTAGAGACTGAGGAAGAGGAGGCAGGTCAGACAGAGGTGAGCCAAGTTGGACTGGGGCCAGAGATCGAAAGACAGCAGATAAAACACAAGAGGAGGTGTCCTCACTGAATTGTACCTTTAAGCAGCTTTGACATTAGCGGTTGAAAGAAGAGACAGAAGATTGAAAAAAAAACAAAAGTTGCATTTTATCTAATATGGCATAGAATTGTTATGGCAAATGGAGAAGGTTAGAGAGGAGATGGGCGAGCAGTAA
Organism: Callorhinchus milii; assembly: GCF_018977255.1. Lineage (NCBI taxonomy): Eukaryota > Metazoa > Chordata > Chondrichthyes > Chimaeriformes > Callorhinchidae > Callorhinchus > Callorhinchus milii. Next base: position 10,666,885 of record NW_024704751.1, on the reverse strand, counting down.
TCAGAGTTTGTAAAGACACAGAGAAAAGACCTACAGTATTAGATTGAGTCTGCCTGGGTACAAATCCAAAAGATTTGGTAACGATTTTTGGAATGCTGTACAGTCCTCCAAATAGAACCCAGGAAATTGAGCATATATCGCAGAGAAAAGGGTAGAGCAGAAATATGAGAGTCCCAAGTGTGAGATGAAAGGAGTTCAGGGAAGATATATCCCCATTAAAAACAATGGAGTCAAAAATAAAGCTTTAAAAAATAGCTCTATTATCATGACAAGATACAAAGGGGCAATGGATAAATTACAGGAAACTTAATGCAGAAACAAAATAGAAAGAGAACTAAGATTATGAAAAAAGGCTAGCGGGGAACATAAACAAAAAAAAGGTTTTATAGACTTATAAAGAATAAGAGGATAATCAGGGAAGGTGTGGATTCACTCAAACATCCCAAGGGCAAAAGTATTCTGACGAGCAAGGAAACTGGATGTACTGAATAAGTTATTTGCATCTGTCTTTACTGTGGAGGGAGATGAGGCGGAGATGGATGTGAGGGAACAGCTGTTAGATGCCGATATCAATAAGGAAGCAGAGGACAAAAGATTGATGGACAAGTCCCCAAGGCCATGCTCTCCTCACCCAGTGCTGAGGGCGGTGACAGACAAGCAGTAGGAGCTCTGACTGAAAGTTTCTGGATGATTTTAAAAACTGGAGATGTTGCAAGGGATTTAGAGGGTGGCAAATAGCACATTGTGTTCAAATGATGGGGGGTGGGGGGGCAAGTTTAAATCGGGAACTACAAGCAGTTAGTCTTATATCAGTGGTGGGGAAAATGCTGGAGTCAATAAAAGGGAAACGTGGAGTAGCATCTGGAGAAGAATAAACCGAAGAATAAAGAGCATGAATTCATGAAGGGAAGGTCGTGTTTAACTAATCAAATTGCATTTTTTTGGAAGAGATTACTGAGGGAAATGTGGTGGATGTTGTTTATAGAGAGGCTTTGATCTGTCCCACACAAGAGATTAATATCATGTCCAGAGTGCGGAGAAGGCTGGCTGAGAGATAGCATGGCTGTGTATATTAGCAAATTGAGAATGATTGTATAACACTTCAGAAGGATATAGAAACTTCTCTTTACCGTCCAGCTGTGGCATATGGAACCTGCTGTGACGTGAGCTGTCAGCTGTCCTGCTAGTGAGCAGACCACTTGATGGTCACTGGGAGAATGATTTTCTGTTACTGAAAGCAACGTTCCTGGGGGTTTGCAAGTGCTTCAGTCACCTGCTGTTTTGGATCTGGAGATGGTTTCTGTAGCATTCATATCCAGTGTTGAACACAGTAAACTCCTGATCACTCCACCCTGGCTAAACTACCACTTAAGTCATTTTGCTGTCATATCTCTGTGTATTTATACATGTGCCTAACTTGCCACTCAGATAACTCGTCACTGAACCCTTTTTCCTTGGAGTGATGAGTTATCCTGAATTTACTGTAGTAGCATCTCAGTGGAGCGAATGTGGTCATTGTTTGTCCTCTTAGCCGCAGAGTAGGTTTGCTTCCAATAATGAAACATCAAGAATAATTCTTTCATTTTTGATAGAGTATAAGAACAAAACAGTAGTGACTCTTTGTAGACAAATGTGGCAGTTAATTTGTGATCAGCAGCAATCTCACAAACAGCCATAATGTCTGTGTATCTGGTCTGTCTGTGTATCACTGTATCTGGTCAGGACATGAGGTGAAACTCTTCTCTTTTCAAGTACTGGCCCCTTCTCCTTCTCAATGAGACATTAAAACAGAGGTCTCATTAGCCCGTTCAGCTGGATGATGAAAACCCATCATTCCTGCGCATTCTTAAACATTTAATGAAGGATTTCTGCGATTGAAAGAGAAATGTAATGTCATGGGCTGGGTCCCATTCCTGAGATTGTGCCTGGATGAAAGAATCGGGACTCTGTTGTAACCTTCCTTTGATGTGGTTACTGTGGGAAGTGCACATCTTCAAGTGTAAATTGTGGCTGAATTTTGAACAAAACTGTTACTTAAAACCGGTATTTCACAGTGAAACAGAATAGTTCAGTCTTGTATCATTTCCAATGGACAAAGCTGCAACTTTGAATGGAAACTTTTTAACCGTAAGGAGTAGAGGTAGTGCAGAGGAGAAGAACAAAGATGCAGCCCAGGACCCCTGTAGCCCTGAAGAGATGTCTTGCAGAGGTTTTGAAGATGGATAGAAGATGCTAAATGGGATTTGAGAAAAGAAAATCAGAACAATATTTTCAGAGGCATCAAAGCAACAGAACAAGAGAGCATATACTCAACGACATGAAAGGCAATCTCAGGGAAGATACCTGGAAATATTTATTTTCTCAGAAATTAATACATATAGCTTATCAGGAAGGGTGGTTGAGACTGGATTCTTAAGAAACAGCTCAATAATGGAATGGTAAGATGGTAGGGTGGGTATTTTGGAAGAATAAGATCAAATGGACCAAAAGGATTTCTTTATCCAAACCTCTCTTGTTTGTGTGAAATAATAACAATAATAATAGTACTGTTAAATGTTAGCTTTATTTCTGGATCTGAGGGTCAATCAAAGAGATCAATGAAGAATGGGCATCCTGTAGGTCAGTCACTGAGGTAGGCAATTGGCCTCCTCTACTTCCTCCAGTGGAAAGATGTTTTTAATGTTCTTATCTCCCCTCCTCTTTGTGATGCTGGCTGGCACCCTTTGATGTATTTACTGTAAAAAATTTTCTCTAAACTTTTTACTTCAAACCAATTTGCGAGATTCTAATCACACATAGATGATATAAAATCAAAATGTTTGTCTTATCAGCACAACCCAACAATAACATAACCCAAGACATCAGACATTGCACATTGAAGCAGACGAGGAGAAACCGCAGTGAGGGGGAGGAGAGCCACCTCTGTCTCGCTCCGCCCTGCGGAGGAGTCCTGTTGCTTAGTGGTTAGAGCATTCGCCTTGCAAGCGAGAGGACCTGGGTTCGATTCCGGGCAGAGCAAAACCTTCGTCAACAACAAGATTTCATTTATAGAACGCCTTTCACGTTGGGAGGACGTCCCAAGGCGCTGGACAGTTGGTCAGGACCCGAGCAAGGGGGGAATGGTCAGGGGGAGGGAAGGGAGTGAGGAGGGGGTAGAGAGTCGAGAGGGGAGCTGAAGGCTCGGTCAAAGAGAAAAGTCTTGAAACCGGCCTTGAAAGAGGAAAAGGAGGAGGCAAGGCAAGAGAGGCTGAAGGCCCGGCCACCGATGGTAGGGCGGTTGGGGCGGGGGATCTGGAGCAGACCGGAGCCAGAGGAACGGAGGGTACGGGGGGGTACGTGGGGGGATAGTAGTTCGGAGAGGTAGGGGGGAGCGAGGCCGTGAATGGCCTTGTAGGTGAGGATGAGGATCTTGAATTCGATCCTCTGGGGGATGGGGAGCCAGTGGAGGCGAGCGAGGGTGGGAGTGATGTGGTCGCGAAGCCTGGTGCGGGACAATACACGAGCTGCAGAGTTCTGAATGACCTGCAGCTTGTGGAGGGAGGTGGCGGGAAGACCGGCAAGGAGAGAGTTCCCATAGTCCAGCCTTGACGTGATAAAGGCGTGGACCAGAGTTTCAGCAGCGTGAGGGGTGAGGTAGTGCTGTTGTCTGGCGATGTTCCGGAGGTGATGGAAGGCGGTGCCAATTGTGGTGCGGATATGAGGGAGAAAGGACAGCTCAGGGTTGAACAGAACACCGAGGTTCCTGATGGCTTTAAGAGGTGGAGAGTGCAGCCTTGGATGCTGATGCTGTCAGCGCCTGAGGTGCGGAGGCGCTGACGTGAGCCAATCAGGAGGGCCTCAGTTTTTCGCACGTTGAGCTGAAGAAAGTTGTCTCTCGTCCAGGACTCGATGTCGGACAGACAGCTGTCAGGACATTGGTGGTCGTGGAGTTGAGAGTAGAGGAGGAAAGGTAGAGTTGGGTGTCATCCGCATACATGTAGGAGTGAACCCCATGTCTGCGGATGATGTCATCACAGGGGGAGCATATAGAGGGTGAAGAGGAGGGGACCGAGGACAGAGCCCTGAGGAACACCACACGAGACAGTGCGAGGGCTTGAGGAAAAGCTTCGTCAAGTTTCCTTATTCCACACGCTTCTGTTTACGTAGCAATGAGTAGGAACCCAGTTGTTAGTTGATTGGCAGATCACTTGCTCGGGGTAATAATCCCTTCAAGAAATCCACAACTGTTTGTGGGACACTGCTCTGTGCAATTGGCTGCTTGCATCAGCCCCTAATTACCACAGGCAAAACTGCAACCATCCCTAAACTAAAACCAATAAAGTAATGTTGTTCTGAGAGCAAGTGGTGTCACATCATCATCATGATGGTGATATCCTGTACAAGTCTGCACCTGATACCCTGACAGTTTGCCCTGTGTGACTGGCATTGATCCACAGAGGCTGATGCTCCCATTGGGAACATCCATCTACACCAATTTCCCTGCTGCTGGGTGTGAAGCGATGGGTTTCATTATCAGGAACAGCCGAGGGCAGGCTGGAGGTTCCACAAGGTCATTTCTGCACCAGTTTTACCCACAAGCAAAAACCTGCTGATTCCGAATTTTGAATGGAATGTTGACTTTTCAAATTCTTTGTGACTTTGGGGAATGTGGTTTAGTTTATAACAGACACAGGTAGTCTGATCCACCAACTGTGTGCTGTTGTCTTTCTCCAAACAAACCACATAACTCTCATAATCTTTACATTTGATACAATGTCTTTAACATTAAAACATCGCAAAGGGCTTCACAGAGTTTTCTGTAAAGTGTTTCAAAACTCCTTTCTCTTTTAGACAGTGTCATGGGATCTGTAACTTGAACAAACCGACAACACTTGGCTTAACATCTCATCTGAAGGATGGCATCTCTGACAATGCAGCGTTCCCTGAAAATTGATGCCTGCTCTCCCATTCCCACAGTCTCTTTATTATTGCTATTCTTAAAACAGCGATCTCAAATTTATTTTTAAATGGATTTGTGGACTGCATGGTTTACACCTGGGTTTGAATCCTGTGTTGTGAAGAATATCTCCTTGTCGGGCGATAGTCGTTTTGCCTACAAAATACAAGACAATACACTTCTGTGAAGTGCTTTGAGATGTCTCGAAGATGTGCTAAAGCACTATATCAAGTGCAAGGATTATTATTTAAGCAGTGGGTCTGTGTCTCTTCTCAGTTTCTATCAAACGGCCTCTTGCAGCAGTTAAGGCCGGAGCCCGAGGTGGGGAATGCGGTCAGAAATGCTCCGAGGCCAATCATTGGCTGATGGGGAGACATGGCAATGGACTGGGTGACTCCTGTACAGAGATGCGGGCTGGAGGGTTGGGAATGCAGTGCTTGCTCACAAAGATAGATAATGTGGAGAAATCTGAGGCTTCCCGCAGCCGATGATTAACAGTTAATTATTAAACCAGTTTATTGGTAATGGCAGTGCTCTGTAATGCTTACATAATCGTCCTCCATTCCAGCGAGTTGATAAATTCAAGGCAGAACTCACACACCACAAGCCATGCTGTGTCTGAGACACCGACAGTGACCTGGGGGTGCTCGCTCCCCTCCCCGGGCTGAGGGAGGGGGGNTTCTCTGTGTCTGTGTACTCACTGGCCTCGCTTGCTGTTGGCTGCACTTTGTGGCCTCGTTCTATGCCAATATGGGGCTGTAGAGAAGGCTTGCTTTGTTCTTTGGGACGTGAGTTACTCATTAACTGCACTATCTGATTTACAACCAGCGTCAGCAAGCCGTGCACGGTGCAGGTACCCACACAGAGCTGGTGTCAGTCTGCCGACTGACAGAGCAGGGTGGCGGGTTGCAGTGGGGCGTCGCGCAGCGTGGTTTCTGGGGGGATTTATTCCCACACCTTGTATTTCACCTTGTTTCACTGGCTTCACAGTGTCTCTTTGATCTGCTGTGTCCTGATGGCCTTGACTTTGCAAGTGATTTGTCATTTTAACACTCCAGCATTTAGTCTGCAGATAAAGAGGAAATTCTGGCACAGAGATCTGTGGTTGAGTGCATTACATTAGATGAATCTTTATAAAACACTGCCTAGGCCTCAGCGAGAGACTGTGTTCAGTTTTGGGCACCACACTTTATGAAGGATGTCAAGGCATTGGAGAGGGTGCAAAGGTGATTGACCAGGATGGTACCAGGAATGAGGGACTTCAATTATCAAGAGAGACTAGAGAAGATAGGATTATTCTCCTTGGAGCAGAGAAGGTTAAGAGAAGACTTAATGGAAGTTTTCAAAATTATGAGGGGATTCGATAGTATGAACAAGGAGAAACTATTCCCACTGGCGGGTGGGTCAGTAACCCGAGGACACCGATTTAAAATAGTTGTTAAAAGAAATAGAGGGGAAGTGAGGCGAAATGTTTTCACACAGAGTTGTTGGGATCTGGAATGCATTGCCTGAAAGGATGGTGGAAGCTGATTTGATAACAACTTTTAAGACAGAAGTAGATAGTTATTCGGGGGAGGACAAGTTTGCAGGGCTATGGGGAGAGAGCGGGGGAGTAGGATTGATTTGGTACCTCTTTTCAAAGAGCCGGCACGGACACAATGGGCTGAATGGCCTCCAGCTGTGCTGTATAATTCTAGGATTCTATGAGATACTGACACCTACTCTGTGGTATTTTGCAGTGCATTAGTGACACCACTTGACCTGTCTTATCTGCTCCACCATTAAATCCATGACCATTCTAATTCCATTTCTCTTTTTTCTCCCTAACTTACCAAGTCTCTCTCTCTATTGAATGCCTTCATACAGTTACTGAGACAGACTATTCCATATTCTCAAAGTTTTTTGGAAAGACTTTTTTCATGTTAAAGTGTTCTGTTTTCCTGGGTTCCCGACTGGCGTGAAAAGTTGTCCTTCATTTGCAACGATTACAACTTGCATTTATGTAGCACCCTTCGCACTGGAACACAATCCTGTTCCTTTCATTGATCGCCTCAATCAGGTTGCCTCTCAACCTCCACCCAAATCTAACTGGGGAGTCCTGAATTGTTGGGAAGCTAACCTTGGATGAGATATTAAACCAAGGTCTCATCTGCTTGTTCAAGGGACATTAAACATCTTGTGACACAATAAACAAGAGAAGGGAGTTTCTCCTAGTGTCTTGGCCAACAATCCTCCTGATAAATTGGTCACTCATTGACTATTTCATGACTGTTTGTGGAACCTACTGTTCATAAAATGACTGCCACGTTTGCCTAAAAATACACAGTCACTATGCTTGAAAGCAATTCCCTGTACAGTACTTTGAGCCGTTTCTATGTTACAGACGCATCAAGTGTAAGGATTATTATTGGAAAACACTGCTGCACATAATAACTAGCATCAACATGTGACAGGCAGACAGACACACTCAGCCCAACCTGAAGCTCTTCAGCTACTGTAGTGAAATCTCCCCAAACTGCCTGACAGTTCATGTCAGTGAACGTATTGCTGAGTGAGCGAGAGTTCTGCACTGCATGGTCTGACAGGCATCGCTTTAAAAGAGTTATTTTCACACAAAGTTTCAATTTAAAAAATGTTTTTCCCAACATCATTGTTTGAAGCCAATCATCTGCCTTTTATGAAGTTCCTCAGCACTCTGAGACACCACCATTCAGCGTGTTTAGCTCAAATGCTGTACATATATTATCAAATAGCTTTAACTTTTTAACCAAAGTTTTATAAAATGTTTAGTTGATGCGTGCAGTTGCAAGAGAGTATACACTGTCCACTGAAGGCTGTCTTATCTAGTTTGGCTTGTTCTACATGGACCTATTTTACAATGTAGTGAGAGTTGATAGAAACCGCAGCCTTGTGGATAATGGGAATAAGGAATGTATTGGATTTGTGATACAACACCGACTCCTTGCTCACTGGTAGCGTGATATCTGATTGACATGCAAATCAGTCTGAGAATATAACTATGCTTTCAGCAAAGATATTAAGATTGCAAACATAACACCACTATTTAAGAAGGGTGGGAGAGAAAAGATAGGGAACTATAGACCAGTTAATCTGACATCAGTGGTAGGGAAACTTCTTGAATCCTTAATTAAGGATATCGTTATGGGATTCCTGGAAGACCATAACAAGATTAGGCAGAGTCAACATGGCTTTACAAAAGGGAAGTCACGCTTAACTAATCTTTTAGAATTTTTTGAAGATGTATCTGCAGGTTAGGTAGGGGGGAGCCAGTAGATGTGGTATATTTAGATTTTAAGAAGGCATTTGACAAAGTGCCACACAAAAGGTGATTGCACAAGGTTAAGGCCCATGGGATTAATGGGAACATATTAGCATGGATTGAAGAGTGGCCAACGGGTAGAAAACAGAGAGTAGGGATAAATGGGTCATTCTCGAATTGGCAGAATGTGACTAGTGGAGTGTCACAAGGATCAGTGCTGGGCCTCAGCTATTTACAATTTACATCAATGACCTGGACAAGGACATTGAATGTAACATGAATGAATCATCTAAATTCGCGGATGACACTAAACTCGGTGGGAGAGTGAGCTCTGAGGATGATGCAAAAAGATTGCAACGGATATAGATAGGAGAGGGGAGTGGGCGAGTAGGTGGCAGATGGAATTTAATGTGGGGAAGTGTGAAGTTATTCACCAAGGTCGAAAAAATAGAAAAACAGATTATTTTCTAGAGGGGGAGAGATTAGGTAGTGTTAGTGTTCAGAGGGATTTGGGTGTCCTTGTACACCAGTCTCAAAAAGTTAGTTTGCAGGTGCAGCAGCAACTAAGAAGGCGAACGGCACGTTAGCGTTCATTGCAATAGGTTTGGAGTACAAGAGTAGGGAAGTCTTGCTGCAACTGTACAGGGCCCTGGTGAGACTGCACCGAGAGTATTGTGTGCAGTTTTATAATAATATAATAATAATAATCCTTGCATTTGATATAGCGCTTTTCACGTCGGGAGGACGTCCCAAAGCGCTTCACAGAACACACTGTAAAGTGAATTGACTGTATATTTATGGGCGAACGGGGCAGCCAATTGCGCACAGCAATGTCCCACAAACAGTCGTAGATTGAAAATGACCAATTTTTATTATTGTTTTTGGTTTTGGAGGGATTATTATTAGGCTCTGTGTGGAGTAAGGAAACTTGCCCAAGGTTTCGCTCTGCCTGGAATTGAACTCAGGTCTCTCACTTGCAAAGCGAGTGCTCTAACCACTGAGCTACTTAGTCTCCTTATTTAAAAAAGGACATACTTGCCCTCGAGGGGGTGCAGCGTAGATTCACTCGGTTAGTTCCTGGGATGAGGGGACTGACCTATGAGAATAGGTTGAATAAACTGGGGCTGTATTCTCTATAGAGTACAGAAGAATTAGGGGAGATCTTATTGAAATGTATAAGATTCTTAAAGGGCTGATAAAGTAGACACAGAGGGACTGTGTCCCCGGTAGGAGAATCTATAACCAGGGGTCACAGTTTTAAAATTAAGGGTCAGCCTTTTAGAACAGTTGAGGAAACATTTCTTCACTCAGAAGGTAGTGAATTTATAGAATTCACTCCCCCAGAAGGCTGTAGATGCTCAGTCAGTCCTTGAACATTTTCAAGGCTGAGACTGATAATTTTTTTAAAAAATAGAGGGATTACGGGATATGGGGATAGGGCAGGTAATTAGAGTTAGGTCAGAAGATCAGCCATGATCTTATCGAATGGCGGGGCACAGGCTCGAGGGGCCGAATGGCCGTCTCCTGCTCCTAATTCTTATGTCCTTATGTTAAGGGATATGGAGAAAAGGCAGGAAAGACTGCAAATAAACCTGATGGCAGAGCAGGCTCAGTGGACTGAATGGCCTGTTTCCATGTTCTAGTGCACTGCCGTTCGCTATAACAGAACAATAACTTAGAGGGCATCGGCACAGGGAAAGGCCTTCATTTTGCAGGAAACAGTTAAAATTCAGATGTCGGAACAATATAAATCCTGAGGACAAAATGGTTCGATGCTCTCAATGCGCTAGAGTGTATCATGGCTTTCATGCCCAAAGTCCCCTCAACTTGTGATCATTCAGGCATCCCACAGCTTGTGACCACATCACTGAAACCTGTCCCTCCCCCCCATCCTGCTCCCCTCTCCCCTCCCCCACAAAACGCACATGTCTCCACTTTACAGCATATCTTGTGAAGCGCTTTGGGAAATCCTCCCGATGTGAAAGATGCTGTACAATTGCTAGGATTATTATTATGATGATGATGTAATGCTGGATGAACAGACTATTCCATGTAACGGTGTCTGAGGTGGGCGGGAAATCAGGCCAGTCTCACGGCTGGTGGATTTTATACTGTGCCTGGCCTGGCCTGGCCTGACTGCACGGAGCCTGTAAGGAATTGCAAGTGTCACTTTCCTTAATAAACTCTGGTTTTGTATCCTGCGTGGGCAACGTGGGCTGTGTGTAACCCACAGAACGAGGCACATGAGATATGTGCTGGCACATAGCATGACCCACTGCGTTTGCGTAGAGCTCCTTCCGCTCCCTTTGTAACCTGTAAATCTTGAGTGAGGCTCAATCATTGTGCACCTCCCTGTCTCAGCCTGAAGTCCTCAGCCGCATTCAACTCTGACCGTCCGCCTTGCGCTCGGACACACCAGTTTGTGAGGAAAGTATCTTGTGTGACCAGGAACCCAGCTGTGGGAACGGCTTAGTGTTGCCTTGTTGCCGTCAGTCAAGGGTCTGGGCCTGTAGTACGGAGCACCCCATCCCCACAGTTTGTTTCTTTATAAACCTTAACTATGGTTTGCTGTGTGATCAGTCTGCCAAAGGGATCACTCTGCCATCCTGGGTGTGTAAGAGCTAGTTACAGTCTCTACTCCCGCCTGGCGCCTCCTGGCTATAAACTGGGCTGATTGATCTGCTTTATCTCCTTCCTCTGGTGGGCGGGTCACAGCTTCCGCCTCTCGCTTCATGCAGCTCTTGTGTAAAGGGAAGGAGCAGGGCACGGACTTCAAAGGTCCCGAATTATGACTTTTAACAATTTATTACCCACTCTGGAAGGAGAGACGCAGAATACTGCTATGGAGGATATGTGAAGGGCCCATTTCATCTCTCGCTTCTACTGCCCTCGACTCTCTCTCTCTCTCGCTCCCCCACGAGTGTTCTCTCTCTCTGTCTGTCTTGCTCTCTCTCTCTCTCTCTCTCTCTCTCTTTCGCTGGCAAAAGCCTGGACGAAGAGGTTGATTGTGGTTGGGCAGCCGTTGTTTATGAAGCTGGGCTTTGCTACGATTTGTCTGACTTATTTTGTCATAGTCACCTGGCCCACCTGCATTCCTGTGTGCTCGGTACATGGCTGTCCACACCTGCCCTCCCTGTACATGTGCACTGTGTGCTGTGCTGCACTGTGCTCAGACCAATTCTGGGGAAATATTGGCACGTTATTGAGTACCAGTGAGTGCATGTTGCTGACAACATCTGCAGTCACTACACTAGCTTGATGGTGGGTTCTGTCAAGTAATTTGAGATGTATTCCCGACTTGAAACACAAAGATTATATCTGCGCAATTGGCTGCTGCATCTCACCCACAATATACACAGTTGATCCTATTTACAATCTATCTTGTGAAGCACTTTGTGAGATGTCTCAGAAACATGATAAGGTGCTTTATCAAATGCAGGGATTAATTATTATCATCATTACTTGCACAGACATCTTCAGTCCTGCACACAATAACAACAATAAGTTGCAGTTATACAGAGCACTGCTCGCAGAGTAGCGTCCCAGAGCGCTTTGGCGTTTCTAATCTTGTTCACAAGCCTCTCCAGGCTTCATGTCATTGACCCTCGAAGGGTTAGTGTCTGTGATGTAAAGGCAGCAAATTATACAGCCCTAACATGCTGACTCCAGTAAATGGTAATCTTTGGATTCCTATGATTATAGGCTTCAAGAATTAACATCAGTGATTTATTAAATCCAGTCCCTCAATGCCTGGAATCCTCCTTGGCAATTTCAGTCATCACCATTGGTAAAAAGAAAGAGAAAGAAATTGTTTTACAGTGCTCTGTTATGTCACAGCGTTATACAATAATTAATATCAAATGTACTTGCTGGTTCAGTATGTAAATGCAGCTGTCCTTCTGTGCACAGCAGTGTCCCCTAAACAGCCACAAGGTGAATGATGCTTCTTGTGCAACTGCTATCAGGAGAAACTCCATTCCCTTTTTCAATAGTTTCACACAATCTTCATTTCACTCACTGAGAACAACTCGAAAGCCTTTCAAATATAGAAATCGACACATCAGCATGGAGGGATTCTATTGCCACCAGCTCCCCATTGGAGCTATCTATCCTGTCTAATCCCATCCTGCCCCCACTTTTCCCATATCCTTTAAACCACTGTGTGTTAGTGAAGTTACCCTGTTCCACTGTTCAGCATTATCTAATTGCTCTAATCACCTCAGGCACTCTCCACCGCTTTGCTATCTTTTCTACTTTGTTTTTCTGTACCTCGCTGACCTCCATTCATCACCCAACCTCACCCACTTCTCTCACAGAGATTGCACCACAAATCTTTGATGCCTCCGTTCTGTGGCCTGCGTGTGATTCATTTAGTTCCTTTGACACAATTTTTCCTAAACAACTGGGCCATGTTCCCTTGGTCTTCTCTTAGTCCTTCATTAGATTTTCTTGTCCTCAACATCTCTTCCAAGTGCTTGTGAACTCCTGGTCTGTACACAGAGTTGAACTAAATGTGTTATGTGACTGCCAGATCCTTGGTCTTCCCCCTGACGTACATTCTAGATTGGAGTCAGGATAATTCCTGGCAGGTCGAAATGTTGGGTAAGTTTCCTTAATCCACACGCCTCAGTTTACCTAGCAGTAAGTAGCAACCTGGTTGTTAGTCGATGGTCGGATTGCTTTTCCATGGGTAATAATTCCTTCAAAAAAACAAAAATTGGTCACTTCAATCCACGACTGTTTGTGGGACACTACTGTGCGCAATTGACTGCCAAGTTTTGCCCTCAAAATATACAATCAAATCACTCTACAGTATATTCTGTGAATCACTTTGAGACGTCTCAAAGACGTGATAAGGTGCTATATCAACTGTAAGGATTTTTATTATTATTATTAATTCTGTACCTCCCGAGCTGTAGGAGATGGAGGCAGGCGAGCTGTAGGGAAGGGGCTGACATTGAGACACTGTGTTTCCCCCACACACAGAGGCCAGTGTGTGCCCACCCACCCGTGCAGTGACTCACAATAAATGAACCGTGTCGTGCGTGTAATGTCTGTCCTGGTGTGACGGACGGGCTTGTGAATGAGCTCTGCGCTGATTCCTATCTTTCCTTCACATGAATGAAGTTGACGGCTTCCTTTCATCCATTGAGAAGCTGGAATGAGGCTGCTGCTTGTAGACAAATGCCGGCCGGAGAATGCCGTGTCCATCGTCCTGTATCCCACTTCAATGTACGTTTCACGCGTAACTTCAGGGAGTCAAAATAAGTTTTAGCTGTAAACAGTGCCCGCACGGCACAGCTCTCAGACACACACTCCTGTTGTGGTTAATCAGCCGTGTGAATAAACACTCGCAGGTCTGGGAGAATCAGATATCTCCACTTGTTTATGTTTCTGTTTTTTTGTGGCGAATGTGCTTATCAGCCACACTGAAAGGGAATCAACAGTTACCAGTTTGTGGAGTGGGGAGCACAGCCTCGTGTGTGTGTGTGTGTGAGCACAGCCTGGTGTGGTGGTGTGAGCACAGCCTTGTGTGTGTGTGTGTGGGTGTGAGCACAGCCTGGTGTGTGTGTGTGAAGGGGAGGCTGGGAAGAGGAGGATGGGAGGGAGAGATCAGAATTGATGCTCGTCTGGGGCTTTCTCTCTGGAGGTCGGTCACCTGAGGCTAGATTTTCTATACTGGGGATTCCAGAATGTTCTATTCCTCTCCACATGACAGGCGTTGTTGTTGTTGGGGTTCAGTGAGTTTGGAGTGTAACTGCAGAGTAGGAGAGGGGCAGAGGGCAATACACTGATACCTGGAACTACATTGCAAGGTGGTGTCTGACTCCCACCCAGTGAGTGTGTACAGAGCGTGTGCTCATTCACTCACTCTGTCCCTCACAGACTTGCACTCACTCACGTGCCTTTCTGTGGTCACCCTATAGTATTTCATTGGCTCCAACCTTTATCTGCTAGTTGCTAACCAGGTGTTAAGGTGAATACAAGCTGCTGAGTTCCCTGGTGCCACACGCACTGTGAGTATGAAAAGAGTATAAACAGTGAGTGTGGACTGGCTTTATTCACTGACATGTTTTACCTTATCGCCGCCCGGCAATACTGAAAGTGCTGACAATAGTGCCTTGTTCTGTGACATTGTGTTGCGGGAGCTGATTAAAGTGTAACATACAGCACACAGATAAGAAGTTGGGCACAAGGCAGCAATGTGCTTTGCACAAGTTTAACCCTTTAAACATGAATATTCCTTGCACTCGATACACTGTTTTATCACATTGTTAAAACGTCTCAAAGCCCTTCACAGGATTTACTGTAGAATAGTGATTGTGTATTCTGTAGGAAAAGTGGGATAGAATTTATAACCGAGCTGGGGTGAAGTTCTGGGAATGTATAATATTGTTAATGGAATATTGGAAAAAGTACAAATACTTTAGGGTTCCCGAGAAAGTAGAAGACATGGGTTTAGAGTTGCAAAGAGCAATCTCAGAACAGATACCAGAGGGCAATTTTATAATAAGCCTTTCATTTGGTAGAGCATCTTTCACATCATGTGGATGTTCCAATGCCCTTCGTGATTTGCACTTGTGAGTGGCAGCCATGTACGGATGTCTGGGCTCCAAGTTTACATTCTCAGCAATAATCCTTGGCAGTTTGTGATATCTGGGCACCAGGTTTCTCTATTGGAAATCAGGTTCTCTTCCTACCTTCCCCCACTCCACCGGCTGTCCAGAAATCAATGCCTTATGTCTTACAACAACAACAACAAGATTCCATTTATAAAGCGCCTTTCACGTCAGGAGGACGTCCCAAGGCACTGCACAGTTGGGTCAGGACCCGAGCAGGGGGGAAATGGTCAGGGTGAGGGGAGGGAGGGAGGGAGCGAGGAGGGGGAAATGGTCAGGGTGAGGGGAGGAAGGGAGGGAGCGAGGAGGGGAAATGGTCAGGGTGAGGGGAGGGAAGGGAAGGGAGCGAGGAGGGGGGAAATGGTCAGGGTGAGCGGAGGGAAGGGAGGGAGCGAGGAGGGAGAAGAGAGTCGAGAGGGGAGCTGAAGGCTCGGTCAAAGAGAAAGGTTTTGAGACCGGCCTTGAAGGAGGAAAGGGAGGAGGAGGCGAAGGCACTGGGGGATGGAGTTCCAGAGCCTCGGGGCTGAGAGGCTGAAGGCCCGACCACCGATGGTAGGGCGGTTGGGGCGGGGGACGTGGAGCAGACCGGAGCCGGAGGAACGGAGGGTACGGGCGGGTAGGTAGGGGGATAGTAGGTCAGAGAAGGGAAGGGAAGAATGAGCGAATGGAGAAGAAGAAATTGATGAGGGAGAGTCAGTAAGGATTCATGAAAGGCAGAATGTGTTAGAGATATCTGAGAGCATAGATGAGGAAACTATGGTGCATATTGTGTGTGTGTATATATATATATATATAATATATAACTTTCAGAGGATTCTTGTAAGTACTGAGTAAGAGATTCATATCACAATTTAGGGAAATTTTGTGTTAATGTATTAACATCACCTTAGGCAAGTGACAGTGTTGAGGATAGAGTGGATAAGGTGTGGCTGAGGGACAGTGTGCGGGGACTGGTATTCAATGGGTGTTTCTCAGACTAGGAGGGAACTAGTGCTGTGTCCTGGAGACTGAACTGGGTTTCAGAAAGCAGTGACTTGAAGATGGACATAGATAGGAGGGGTTGAACTTCACGGCCAATGATATCCTGTTTCTGCTGTTTCTGGGTTTGGACACATTGCATTGCATGCGTCAGTTCTTGTTTAGCTTGCTGCGGTTATAGACTGGGTTGCACTGGGTGACCTTGGTCAGGCAAGCATTTTATTTACCCTCAGTTCCAGGCACAGAACAGTAGCTGCTGCATCCACAGGGTGGTATGATCCAGGGCAGAGTACAGATCAGCCTCATCCCCCGGGCACTGTGCCCTCACTTTCTGCTCTGGAGGATGATGACCAGGTACTCGGCCGGGCACTTTGTGGAGTCCTGTAGCTTAGTGTAGCTCAGTGGTTAGAGCACTCACCTTGCAAGTGAGAGGACCTGGGTTTGATTCCCAGGTGGGGCAAAACATTGTGCACGTTTCCTTACTCCACACACCTCTGTTTATCTAGTAGTATGTAGGAACCCAGTTGTTAGTCAATTGGTGGATCGCTTTTATGGGGGGTAATAATCCCTTTTTAAAAAATAATTTGGTCACTCAATCCACGACTTTGTGGGATACTGCTTTGCACAACTGCTGCCGTGTTTCGCCCACAAGTATAGTGCCTTCCGGGCATTTGTACAGCGTCTTTCACATCGGGAGGACGTCCCAAGGTGCTAGACAGTCAGGGATTTGGATCCGAGATGGGAGTTGGGATCGTGAGAATTAGGAGGGTGATCAAAGGCGCGGTCGAAGAGTGCACGGGGGTGGGGGGGGTCTGTGTGCGCATGGATGGGGAGGTGGTCTGTGTGCATGCGGGGGGTTGGTCTGTGTGCGAGTGGGAGAGGGTCTGCGCGTGGGGGGGGGTTCTGCGCGTGGGGGGGGTTCTGCGCGTGGGGGGGGGGGGGGGGTTCTGCGCGTGGGGGGGGGGTTCTGCGCGTGGGGGGGGGTTCTGCGCGTGGGGGGGGGTCTGCGCGTGGGGGGGGGGTCTGCGCGTGGGGGGGGGGTCCGTGTATGTGATTCTTACCAATTATCTGAATGAATGTTGAATAATTGGGAGTTCAGTGATTGGATGTTGGATATTTGAGGAGGTGAGGAGCAGAGCTGAGAGCTCAGCAGCACTGGTCAGCGTGTCCTGTAGCACATGGTAACATTCACACAGTATAGCAGGATAGCGTGTAGACCATGGGAACATTCACAGTGCAGTGTAACCCAACTCTATGGTCACTTTGTTTGTTTGCTCCCCTCTTCACCCTGACACGTTTATGCCAGATCCCAGACCCCCCACAAGGGTGGTCCCGAAGATGGAATTCTACTTGTTTAGTGTCACCACCTTATGAAGTGACTACAGACGCAGCAAGCAAGATAGCATGAATAATAACAACAGCAAATTACATTTGTATCGCACCTTTCACATCGGCGTCCCAAGGCACTGACATTAATGAGGTGATGTGAGTTCAGGAGTTGGCAAAGAATCACTGTAGTCAGCTGACGATGGCGTTAATTGATGCTCCTGTTTGGCTTTAATGCCATTTTAAACTGGATGTGTCATAGAGGCTTCTAGAAGCTCTCTGCTCTGCCCTTCTTCATCATGGTATATTGAGTGTGGATCTGGAAGACACTGGCTTTGTTAATTCTCTGCACTTCCGGGCTGCCTGTTAATTGCTGCTGCAACAAGCATGTCTTTATGCTGTGGAGATAGTGCTTAATCACCAGCATCAATTCTGTTACAGTATCAGGCGCTCGCTCCCAAAGTGAGCATCAAAAACCTGACTGCAGCACCTCTTATAGGATGGCCTCAGGAAGGACACATCTCCTCGCCTGGCTCCTGGCAGGTCCCACAGCTCTGAGATTCCACTTTCACCGAGAATTGAAAGAGTTAAAAGCACTAGTTAGAGGGAAGCTTGCATTAGTCTGTTTAACCTATGCATCAGTCTCCTTGTGTTTTTCTTGTGAAGATAAGCCTCATTGCATCTTTATTTGTGTGTTAATAAAACAGATAAGAAAGGTAGAAAACCTTGATTAGTTCACTGTTTGGGGTATTGTGTACAGGTCCTATTGCCCTTGTGGGAGGTAAATGGTGGCTCCAAAGTGAAGTGTCTTGCAATGGAATATTGGAGTTGAGTTGATCCTCCCTGGTGTGTTGGCACTTCTGTTCCTGAGCCAGACAGGTGCACAGATCTCCTAAGGCCCTATTGATGACGGCTCATCAGCAAGACTTGGAGGATCCTTCCACGAGGCTTGTGTTAACCTTTACACACTGAAGCCCTAATGGGTCCCAGCTGGACAAACATGGAAACTTGCTACGCAGTGTTCACAATGGCAAGCTACAATGGCTTAATTGATGAAACTACAGCAGTGGCCTAACACACATTCTGGGGATTAGGATAGATGGCTTAATTGAAGAGCATTCCACTGTATTTCAGACAAACAGGAATTGCCATATGCTTGTTGAGCTCCTGTCTGGTTTGGATACTTTTCAGCATTGCGATCGTGTACTGCGTGAGAGGAGATCCATTTGGAGATCTATTTTAACGCCCACCTGTCTAAGGCCAATGAACCTCTGTGTGTGTCACTGAGCTGCTGGTCAGCTTCCTTGTGGGTTGCCATTGGTGGACTCTGTTTTTGTTATACATTCCAACTTGTACTGTTCAGCAGCGCCTTGGGACGTCCTCCCGACGTGAAAGGCGCTCTATAAATGCAATCTTGTTGTTGTTGTTGTACCACACTGCAGGAATGGCACTGCTTAGCAAACCTGAAACCTGACAATCTGAGCGCAGCACAATTCAGAGCATGTATAGCACAGCCTTGTCATTGCTGTCACTATGTGCGTTCCCAGCCCTTGGTCTCTGCGCGCGGGCTGCCAGTGTTGGTGCTTTTCCCTTGGTTTCAGAGTGAATACCTTCAGCATTCCGGCTCGGGCGGCCTCGAACATGTCTGGTAAAAGCCACAGCCAAAAGGCTTTGTTAGTAAGAGGTCGGTCTGTGCATCATTGGCAGGTTTGTGGGCTGCACTGTGACTGTTAATGCACCAATGCCTGCATCTCGAGGTGGCCAAGTGCTAATGAAGAGTGTGAGCTGGATGGGGACAGGGACATTAGCTGGACCTCGAGACGGCAGGAAAGCAGGGCTTGTGTGCAGAGGCTGTTTTGGCAAAGACAGGATCCCGGAGCCTTTGATCCTCTCGGCTCTGTTTGATCACGGACTGTGTGTAGCTGGGTTGCTGCCAATGTACTTACAAGCATCGCCCCAGAATAGAGAGGCTGATTGTCAGGGCTTCAGGGGAGGGAGGGGCGCGTCTCCCAACCACCATCCTCATGACACTCACTGCTATTTCATCTCCATGTTAAACGTGTGCTCGCGTTTTTACTTAAAAGAAAATTCTGCCTTGTGTGCCACGGGCAGAGTTGGGGTTGGTTGCCATGGTGCGGTTCCAGCTAGTCCTGGGGGCTGAGGTGCGGGTTCGCTTTCTCTCCCCGTTCCCTCAGAGTAACAGCAAGAGAAGGATTGGCTTCACGGCTGAGACACATACGTTCTGATCCCACTCCGAGTTTGAAAGTGTGCGTTGGAATTGAACTCACTAATTCCTTTACAAGTCCTTGCATTTGATAGAGCAGCTTTCATGTCAGGAGGCTGTCTCAAAACGCTTCAAAGTACTTTACTTCAAAATATAGTGACTATATTTGAAGGTTAAGATTTTGTTAACCATCAGTGGTAAGTTATGCAGTTCCAGCTGGTTAGACTGCACACTCTGGGGTCCCCAAGCCTTGGCTCTTGCCAACCTGCGCCTAATACTCTCCAGAATTAGGTAAGCAGGATGCCTCCCTCTAGTGAGAGAGTATGCACTTGATTCCAACAATCTAATTCCATGTGTAGGTGGGATGCAATTTTGGTTTGGAGACTCTTAAGCATGGTGATCGGTTTCCATATGTGTCAGACACCCGGCTGATCCCCAAAAAAGTGTATTTTGTAAGTGTTCAACGGAATAAGGTTGAGAGGAAACCTAATAGATGTTCACAATTGGTGAAGCAGTATCTAGAGATCATTACCAATTTTGTATTAATTTCACAAAATGACAAATCTACCTGGAGGATTGTTGACCAAGGCGCGCCCACACATACAGAGGATAGCACCTCTGACACTGCTTATTTCCCCCACTGGAGTGTCAATGTGGACTGGGTTGAAGACCCAACAAGAGGTTTAAACTCAAAATCTTCTGATCTAGAAGCGATAGAGCTACCAACTGAGCCCAGCTGCTGGTGAATGTGATGGACCTTTTCCGGTAGCTCTGCCTCTAGGAGCTTCAGTGTTGCGAGAGGGAGAGAGTGTGAGTGTGTTTATAGCAGGACAGATAGCTGAGCCCTCCCTGTTAGTGGAGGATCAGGTTTCCAGCATTCAGAGCTTTGTAATCCGAGACTTTAACAATATTTAGTTACTGGAGAACATTTGCTGCTACAGCCAGAAGTTCGCATTAAAGTCCATTAAGGCCCACTTATTGCCTTCTAATCTCTGAAATACGCACTGGGCAAGAGATTGCACTTGGTTTTCTTTGTTAGTGAAGACCAGGGAGTAGGACAGGGTTTGATGCCAGTAGTAGCCCATTGCCTCTATTGCGGTTCCCCATTCCATTCTCAGTCCCCTTTCTGCCCTCAGTGGAGCCTTTGTGCACCTTGTGACGTCCTGCCTCTCATTGGGCTCCTGAGCACTTGCACTGGACATTCCTTAATCGCAAAGCCACTGGGCAGATGATGAGCTGAAACCTCAAGGCTGCTCAGTAGCAGAAGCAGGAACGGTCAGTTGTGTTAACTCCTGCGGTTCATTGGCCGGTGAGGATTGTAGATGAGAGCCGGCCGCAGCCTGAGGGAGCAATGGAGGAGAAGGACAGAGCAGAGAGAACGAGTTCTTCTCAGCATTTTGAACATACTTTTAGAACTTGGTCCGAGAGTTGGGCACTGTGACATGGCCTTGGCTGTTCTGCTCTAACTAGGGCAACGGAATCCCAGGTCGGAGCAGGGTGTTGAGCACGGACCTCGGCCCCGAGAAGCTTCAACTCCAGAACATTTCTGGTGAGGGCTGAACCCCTGTGAGGGCCTGCGGAGGGAAGGCTGGGCCATTCAGATGATAAGCTAGAATGAGCCGAGAGCTACACACAGCTGGCATCCGAGGAGCTGAGATGAAAGCGGGAAGCCTTGCACAGTGCAGCAATAATGATACCCACAAACAAACAGGAAGACACGAGTTAGATTTCAAGTGCACTTTCCCTTTGATTTGCTTCCAAGTTTAGCTTAATTTTTAATCAGGTTACCATATTGCCTTGAGTATGACCTGCTTATCACCTCCTCCAATTCATTGTGTTTACTGAAAAGCTCGAGTTACAGCCGTGCATTGTGGTGCTCTGTTGTGAGGCCAGATCAGACTTGTTACAAAGCCCCATCTGTGTGGCTTTCCCACTGGGGACACGTTGTTACACTGCGCCCCCTGGGGGATCTACACTGAAGTGCTGCAAACAAGAAGGTTACATTTCCCAAATCTGTAACTGGTAACGCTCAATAACATGCCGAACATTTAGCATGGAGCAACGACCCTACATCATGATCACTGGAATCGTCTGTCAGCACTATTGAGAGGAGCCATGATAAGGACCATAGCTCCAGTGGGAGTGTTAGATTCCCATTCGGAGGTTAGTGCCGATAGCAGTTGGCTCCCGTTCAGTTCAGTTTATTTCCAGTCCCAACCTTGTCTGGTATTTGAAAGCATCAATTCCCAGTGGCAGGTATTCATTGCTGGAGAGAGAGAGACTCTAGCGTAGGTCCCGTTGGCAGTTCTAGAGGCAGCCACTGAACCGCACTGCTGAATGGTTGTGAGTAATAATAATCCTTGCATTTGATACAGCGCTTTTCACGTCTTCGAGACTTCTCAAAGTGCTTCACAGCATATACTGTAAAGTGAATTGACCGTATGTTTGTGGGTGAAATGCGGCAGCCAATTGCACACACCACAAACAGTCGTGGATTGAGTGACCAAATTATTATTGTTTTTTTCTTGAGGGATTATTATCAGGCATGTGGAGTAAGGCTACTTGCTCAAGCTTTCGCCCCCAAGTGGGAATCAAACCCAGGTCTCTCGCTTGTGAGGCGAGTGCTCTAACCACTGAGCTACAGGACTCTACAAGTCTATCAGTGAAGAAGCACCTCTCACTGATAGTATGAAATATCTCAGCAAGTTTTCTTACTCCACAGGACTCTGTTTACCTAGCAGTAAGGAACCCAGTTGTTAGTTGATTGGTGGATTGCTTTCTGCGGGTAATATTCCCTCTAAAAAGTATTGGGTAACTCAATCCACGATTGTTTGTCGGAAACTGCTGTGTGCAATTGGCTGCTGCGTTTCATACCCACAAAATATAGAATCAATCCACTTTACAGTCCTTTGAAACATCTCAACGGCATGATAAGGCTCTATATCAAATGCTTGTATCACTATTATTGTCCTTGATTAAAGGAGAAAGAATAGACAGGGAAAGGGTTAGAACCTCACAATGAGAGGTGAATAAGTATTGAAGAGCAGCTGATGCATTGAGGATTATGTGAGTGAGGAACACAATCTTGTTTATTGCTTCCTCCAAGCACAAGTCTCATCTTGCTCTCTCAGCTCACGTATGATTTGATTTCAGTCTAGGAACCTGGAGCCAGAAGTTGATGTATCAGGTTTTGTGCTACCCATTTTGTCCACAAAATACACAGTCAATGCACTGTACAGTATATGAAACGTTTGGATGACATAAGTCTCTATATCAAATGCAAGGATTATTATTATCATCACAGTTTGGATGATGTTATCAAACTGGCTAAGGTGTTAAAGGTGAAGCCATCAGTGATCAGCCGAGATTCCAGACTGGTGCTTCCCTCCGGAATATTGACACCAGCGGCTCCCGGCCACAGTGTCTGTTTGGCTGCTCAGAGGTTTTTTTATCGTTGGCTCCCATTTGTAGAGATTGAACTGCATTATTCAATAGTGTACAATGGGGGTATAAGTGCCAACTAAATGCTGTATATGTTGAGGACAGCCCTGCGTAGCGTGTGTGCACTCCACGTATCTGCCTTAGTGCCAAGGCTCTGGTATTTTTGGATGTCACCTTGCTTTATTTTTGCTCTCAGGGTCTGAGTTGGAGAGATCACTATTGAAATCCTCAGCAATGTAAGGTAGCAGGATTAGACAATGTCACTGAGCTTGTCTGTTTCACACGGCTCCAGGTCATGTTGTAAACAGAGACTTGTGCTACATATAACCTATTCCTTGCATTTGATATAGTGCATTTTACATCAAATTGGCCTCAGAATAGGTGTAGATATCTTTTATGCGGTTACTTTTCAGTTCAAACCCCTTCTGAACCAGACAGGGATTTTTCTGTCTGTTCTGCGGCGTTGAGATATTTCCAGATTCAGTGTTATAGCTGCTCCTCTTTGTGTCTGTGCTGCTGACTGTGGTAGCTCAGTGGTGATGTTGGAATTTCGGCTCCTCCATCTGCAGGTAATAAATTGTTGCTCTGCAGAATGTGAAGAACATACAGAATATCTCCCAGATATCCCTCCCTCCTCAGGCCATACGGACATGATTATACAAAGTAAAATACCTCATTGGTTCAAATGTACTGAGCGAAACCTTACACAATATCGTAAATAAACCTTACATTTGGTATGTGCTTTGTCTCATTGGAAGGACATCTCGAAGTGCTTCATAAGAATTACTGTGAAACACAATAAGGAGAAGCACAGTTGGGCACAGCAATGTTCCATAAACAGCCATGGAGTGAGTGACCAATTTTATTTGAGGGAGTTGATTGTTGGCCAGGACACCGGGAGAGAAAGACTCCCCTCTCTTTTCAATTAGTGCAATGAGATCTTTAACGTCCACCAGAACAGACCTTGTTTTAACGTCTCATCTGAAGGACGGCGCCTCAGGCAATGCCACCACACCCCCCACCCCAACATTGCATTAGCAGTGGCAGCACCGTATGTATATAGTAAAGCAGGACTGCACCTTATTTACACACTACAGCACCAGCTGCACATTATGTACTCAGTATAGCAGGACTGCACCTTGTGTACACAATATAGAGGGGAGCTTTTATCACAGGAGAAGAATGAAGCAGCCCCAATGGTAGCTAATTTTCCTCCACAGTATGGAGAAGGAAAGTTAGATTTCAAGCATTCAAGCTGATGCTTCTATTCCATTAGCTCGAGATGTCAGCTGGCAGCAGGTGCAGGACTGGAGGAGTGCGGTCTGTATAAAGCACTCCATAAGGGAAGGTGCTCTAGGAAATGGGGCAGTTATGGGAGTGGAGACCTGCTGAGCCTGGTGAAAAAAACCTAAATCAGAAAAGTATTTTTCTTTCTAGGATTCAATTCCCTACATTAGTTTTGTTTTTGGAATGAACTCAAATTGCAATTATTGCAATCTTGTGCATTCGTCAATCTTGTTCACATCTACCTTTCCCCTTGTTTTTTTTCACTGTTTTGTTCACACAGAAACAAAGCAAACAAACTTGTGCCACTGAGGACACCAGCGGGCGCTGGTCCCACATAGGCAACCCCCCCCTCCCCCTGCCCACCCACATCCTCCCAAGGATACCCCCCCGCATTCCATCACCAAGGCCCCATCGGTGAGTTAGAAGATGTTGAGTGAGATAGTTTACAGGAAGAAGAGATTGTAGCTGTCTTTAGCTTGCCCAACCCTTCCCCCTCAAAACTTCCTTTCAACTTCCTCTCCTCAAACCCCCCTCAAACTTCCGCTCTTAACCCCCCCCCCCACCCTTCTTTCAACCCCCCTCAATACCCCCTCTCAAGCCCCCAGTGCAACCAACACCAGGCCCCAGCTGCCCTGGGAAATAGATTGAGTTGTAGAATGTAGGAATATACAGAAGCAGATCAGATCATTAAGGTCTGTTTACCTATAGAATAACTCCACTTGGGTGGGTGCCGGGATCTGGACAATATGCAGTGGGCAGATGTTGATAAATTAGAGATGCTGTGATACTGTACCCTGACATCATCAGCTCCCATACCTTTCACTGGGTCACAAACCAGGTGTTGTTCCTTTTGTACATGATGCATCATTTATCCTCCGCCCCACCAACAGTGGTCGCGCTTTCAGCCACTGTAGCCCGAAACTCTGGAACACTCTCCCTCAATTCCTCCACCTCTTCTTTTTCAAGTCCCACCTGAAAACCTTCCTCTTCGACCGTGCTTATGGCCACCTTCTCCCCCTCCCCATGGCTCGGAGTCAGGCTCCGCCACTGTTAAGCGTTCTGAGACACTACCCTGCGTGGAGGGCGCTATAATTGCAAGTTGTTGTTGTACCATTTGGACTGTACAATGTGGTGTGGATGGGTCATGGTAATAATCACAAACTGTTGACTCTCTGGGTGTCAGTACATCAGCCACAGATTATACAGTCAATTCACTTTGCGGTATATTCTGTGAAGAGCTTTGAGACGTCTCGAAGATGTGATAAGGTGCTATAGCAAATGCAAGGATTATTATTACCTGCACTGAGTTGAACTGGAAGAACAGCAGCAGTAGGTGCTGGAGGTTGAGGTCATGGTTGTAGTAAAGATAGCATTGTCTCCATTGGTACAGTGTTGTGTTGCTGGTAACTGTCCAATGTGTCCAGGATAGGGCTGTGGGGCCAGACTAATAATTTCTTCCTCCCGCTATTCTGTCAGAGCAGGCACGTGATCTGCAGCGTATGCATGTGTGTGTGTGTGTGTGTGTGTGCAGGGAATGGTTAAGGTGTGGGTTAATGGAGGAGGGTGGGGATGGGTTAAGGTGTGGGTGTGTGGAGGGGAGTTGAGGGTTTCAGTCTATCCCAGAGCTGAGGGCTTTGATGGTGGTCGCTAATGAGAGTGTTTCTCCTCTGTTTGGCAGTTCCACCCTCTGTGGCTGTGTAACACCAGTGAAGATGAACAGCAGGACTACATCTTTGTCAGTATGGTGAAGCTGGAGAGTCCCGATCGAGATCCGCATCCCTGTCTGTCTCTGTTCAACAAGGTAGGTCATTGTGTGGCCATGTGCAGCGGCGGTGGGGCTCTGCCTGGTTTGCTGCTCATGTATAATGTATATAAGACAGTATTGGTATGAGGTCTCCATGCAGGTGGTTGTGCAGTAAATCCTGGATTGATCCTCATTGCATTGATGCAGTAGATCTCGCTCGCGTTTGATATAGCGCTTTTCATGTCTTCTCGACGTCTCAAAGCGCTTCACAGAATAGACTGTAAAGTGAATTGACCGCATATTTGTGGGCGAAAAGCGGAAGCCAATTGCGCACAGCAGCGTCCCGCAAACAGTCGTGGATTGAAAATGACCAATTTTTTGTTTTGTTTTGTTTTTTTGGAAGGATTATTATTAGGCGTGTGGAGTAAGGAAACTAATAAACACTAGAGCATTGGCTCTCACTGCTCTAACTCGTTCTGTTTCCACCTTGACTGCATTGTGAGCAGTTTAACTCTGTCTAACTAATGAAAAACATGGCGGAAAGCTTCCCACAGCATCCTCCTCAGATTCTAGGATTTGGAACTTGGAGCCAGATCTGTGGGGAGTTTGCTCTGACAAACTCTAGTCACTGCGTTTAGCAATGGACCAGAGAAGCTTGAGTGGTGATATATTGCTAGTTAAGATAATGAAAGGGTAAATAGTGGGGCACTTTCCTGTTGTAGGTGATTCGAGGACAAGTGATCATCAGTCTTAAGATTATAAGATGAGACGGGAACATGAAAGGGAGGTTAGGAAGAATGTGTTCTCCCAGAGGGTTAAGGCTATGGAATGGATTGTTGGGGGTGACTGTCAAAGTGGAAGCAGAGTCAATTAAGGCATTTAAAGGGGAATTGCATAACCATCTACAGAGACAGTCCATGAGAGGGAATGGATTAAAGAGCAGAGAATCAGGATTAGGCTGGTTGCCTTCATTGGAAGAACAAACAGCAACAGTGGTTCACTGGGTCAAATGGTCTCTTAGTGTTGTAGAGTTACATGGTTTTGTATGGCCCTCAGGAGTTCCAGTGCAGTGTGTGAGAACATGAGTGAAGCTCATATGTGAATCATGGCCATTTACAGTTGGGTATCAGGTACAAGAGAGCACCTGTGGGCTGGCTCGAGCCCGTGTCTGGGGTGGGGGTGGGGGGGATAACGTATCTGTTCAATATCTGTTGAAAACCAGCCTGGGATGCAGCATCTCCTGGCACTGCCATCCCAGCTCCAGCCCCACCCCCAGCTCCATTCTCTAGAATTTCCTCAGGAATTTTGGATCATTTACATTGAAATCCCGTCTCCTGCACCAGATGCCTTGGGGGAAGATTCCTCACTGCACAGAGAATTCCAGTGTTTACAGCAGAACATCTTTCCTCCTTTAGAAGTCTTCATGGGCCATTAGAGCAGCCTGGGGCTACGGCCATGTCTCTGACTGCTGGGGGAGGGACGGGGGGAGGGAGGGGCGGAGAGTGTGCAGAGGCAGAGGAAGGCCCAGTGTTTACTAGGCAGGTCAGGAAGGGGTGCAGCAAGGTCGTAGGTCTGCAATTAGCAAACTGCAGCTCAAACCGCAACCGCACTGCTGGTCGCTGTGTCACACTCACTGCTTACATCAAAGTGTTCCCAGCTCAGCCCCACCTGTACCTCGGGCAGCCAGTAATCTCAGCACATTCACCTCAGTACATTACTAACATCGTTCAGTCAGACAGACACCGAGTGGGGAGAGGATATCAGCATTTAATATAGTACATTCCTCTCTCTCGCTATCACACATTCTGTCTGTCTGTGTCTCCATCTCCCTCACTGTCACATTGTTTCTCTTCTCCTTTTCTCTCTCTCTCCTCTATCTCTCTCTGTGGGTCTGGAGCTGTTTTGCTCACTCTGACTGTTTGTACATGTTACGGTTTGCTCTCCTCCCTTCCTGATTGATTTTTTAAAAAATAGAGGGATTAGGGGACACGGGGATAGGGCAGGTAATTAGAGTTAGGTCAGAAGATCTTATCGAATGGCCTACTCCTGCTCCTAATTCTTATGTTCTTATGACCTTCTCCCAAACTGGAAGATTATTGGTTATGTTCAAACCTTTGAGCAATAAGTTTGGGTGCTTATGTTTGTCATATACACACACTGTGGATACATGCCTGCTTATCTGTACCTCTGCCTGTGTATATGTACACACATACACGTGTGTGCATGTGTGTGTGCTGCGCATGTCCCCAGTGTGCAATGGATCCTGATTTCCCAATGGCTCCTAACACACTCGCTCACTGTGAAGAGCAATGCATGTGGCTCCTCCTGTGCAGCCCTGAATCTGCTCAGCAATGCCATGTGCTGGCTGTGCCCCCCATCTCTTCCCCCCGCCCGGCCCCCGCACACTGAGAGCTAATCCCCATCTGCCCCTTGCCTCCCTTTATGCCACATTTAGAAACCGGGTCATGTGTCTGGCACAGGGCTGTGATTTTCTCTCATCTTCCTTTTCAAAGAGTCAATGTAAAGACGAGGAGAAATCGAGAGAGAAAATGGAAAATTAGGATTTTACGCTCATTAGTTCCTCTCGTTTTAAAATATCTTTTTATTATCACAACAAAGTGTAGTGGTATTAAAAGCACATTCTTTCCCTGGCTCCTCTCTCATCTGCTGTGAATGCCTTTTTTTAAGGTTTTTTTCGACTGTACTTCCTTTTATTCAACTTCAATCACTGCTGTGAAATAGTGTCAGCTTGAAGTCTTTACAAAGAATTCTTTTGTGGGTTTTTTTTACTCTATGGCCTGTCTGATCGTGTCCTGGACTTTATACCTTAGTTTCAGGAATTTCTTCTAAAACTCTTAAATGTCAGTATCTCTGCTTTGGGAAGATTTTTAGTGACGTGTCTATCGACTGGTCACTGCCTGCTCTTATATTCCTGGTGCATCTCCCATCATCAACCTCTCTCCACCTCTCCCCTCCCCACCTACCCCCAGCCCCAAACATTAGTTTAAGCCCTCTCTCCCACCCCTTTCCCACGCCAAATCAACTCCTCAACACTCCTCCAAACTCAGTCCTCTTTCAAGTAGTGCCATGAGATCTTTAATGTCCACTTGAATAGGCAGATAATACCTGTGTTTAACATTCCCCCAGAACTGCAAGGGAACGTAAGCCCACACTTTTATGAGCTCAAAGACCTGACATGGTGTTCGAACCTACAACTGTCTAAACCAAAAGCCAGAACACTAGCAGCTGAGAACTGACTGCCTTGGAGTTTAGCTTTAGCTCCGTTAGCAACACATTCTTGGTCAGGAGGTTGTGGGTTCAAGCTCCACCTCTGGATTTGAGCACAGTTTAGGCTGAGGCTCCAGTATAGGACTGCATTGCCGAATTTCAGAGAGATGTTAAACACTGATTCTCTTTGTGTCCTGTTCAACATCTTCCAGGTAAGTTGGACCAGCAACAACAACTTGCATTTACATAGCGCCCCCTCATGCAGGGTGGGGTCTCAGTGCACCTCATTGCTGTCTGCGGTTCCTTCCTGGTACAGTTTGCCAACATGAAAAGTTAACAGCAATGACTTGGAAGTGCTGTGAGACATTTTGATATGGTGAGATGCTGTACAATACAAGTTGTTGCTTGCTGCTGGTCTGGTCTGACAGCAGAGGCTCTGACTGAGCTCAGGCTGGTTACAGACGGGAGACTGACCTGTGCTGCTGATGAATGTGGAGCTGCAGCAGCACTGAGCGAAAGCCGGAGGGGCTGAGATCAAGTAACTGGGGCTGAACGCTGGGTTAATATCTTCAGCTTCTCCACCTCAAACTGGAGTGCATGTGCGTCACACACACTCAGCTGCACACACACACACACACACATGATTGCTGTATTCCATACACAGGCTGGCTCTGTGGGTTGCATTCCCAGTGCTGGCTGCTTCCTTATGTGTGACTGTTGGCAATGTAACCCCCAGACCTTGGTATGGACGAGCGGAGACTGTTGGATGCAATGTTCGTCCTGATCTCTAACTTCTTCAATGGATTGGAACCTGAGTTTAGGAATGTTACAGCTCAGCTACCCCCGACCTGCACTCTTTCTTTACCCCCCCCCCCCCCCACCCCACCCACCTCAAGCTCATCTTACTTTCTTGACCTCACATGTCTCTGACCAGTGGGGTGATTGTGTAGTGCAGTGAGATGCGCTTGCTCTCAGTAAATTAATTTCTGGGAAGACTTTTTAGTCGGGAGAGAGCAAACAGGAGAACAATAGGAGAAAGGGCCCAAGGGTCAGGTGTTCAACGTAAATAACTGCTCTCCACCTTGAAAGCCAGGAATGAAAGGCCGCAGCAGACAGGTTGTTCGTTGTGGGTCTGGCAGTGTCACAGATATGAGAGCGGGAGTCACGGCCCACAGGACCTGGGTTCGATTCCCGGGCGGGTCAGGGCGAAACCTTAGTCAAGTTTTCTTACCCCACACATCTCTGTTTACCCAGCAGTGAGTAGGAACCCGGTTGTCAGTTGATTGGCGGATTGAAAAATAATTTGGTCACTTCAATCCATGACTATTTGTGGGACGCTGCTGTACGCAATTGGCTGCCACATTTCGTCCACAGAATGCAGTCAATTCACTTTACAGTATATTGTGTAATTTGTGGGAGAATCACTTTAACATAGAGGGATATGTAAAGTTGTTTCTTGTGAACTTTGTTTCTCTTCCTTGCAAAAAACTGAACTGGTTGTTGCCTCAGTCACTTGTAATTCACACGTACTTACAGATAACCTGGTGGTTAGGTCTGTTTGGATATGTAAGTCACTGTGCAAGTGCAGTAACTGGATGGTGTAAATGACTGGAAACATTCACTGCAGGGAATCCAGGTATGTACTGTAGATAGCACTGGGTGCTAATGCCTGATCTTTGCTCTCTGTGTTCCAGGCTAAGTTTGCCATCCAGAGGGGAGCGACAGCCGTTATCTTTGACGTGACCGATGACCAGACTGCGGCTGATCAGGTAACGTTGGCTCCGAAACCAACCTCACTGTCCTGCTTAGTGATCTCAGCACCATTAGGGTCAGCTTCACTCTCTCCTCTGTGGGATGTTCCCAGACCAGCATCAAAGGCAATTCATTCACCTCCTGCAGATGGGACCCACTGAGATCTGTGCACGAGGACAAGCACATCTAGCCTCCCCAGCTCCACTCTGATCCTCAGCCTCTCCTCAACAAGACTCTCCACAGCCATTGCCCCCCTCCTCACCAGGTTCAACTGGCTACCTGAGCATTGACTCATTTAAGATCCTCGTTAATTTCCTGCATCGCCCTCCCCAATCCTCTCCAGCCTATACTCGTGGCTTTCAATCTTATTTGCCTCCCATTTCATTATTATGTCCAACCTTAAGCCACTACACCTGGCCTCTGGAAATCTCTTCCAAAAAAATACTTGGCGGTCTTCACAATCCTGAAAATGTACTTCTTCAATTGTGCCTTTGGTGATGTCTAAACTTCCCGTTTCCCTGGCGGTGTCTGTTTATAATAGTAATAAAATCCTTGTGTTTGATATAGCAGCTTATCGTGTCATCGAAACACCTCAAAGTGCTTCACAGAATTTATCGTATAGTGCAATACAAACATACATTGATATATAGCGCCTCTCACATCAGCGGGACATCCCAAGGCGCTTAAGTGCCTGTGTTTGCAAGCGAAAATTTGTCAAGCGCTTTGAGACGTTGTTTCACATGAAAGCTATTCTATGAACACAAGCTGCTGGTGTAGATTAGTGCAAGATAAGAGCACGATGGAAGCGGGTATTTTTAATGCAATACTTGGTGTGTGAGGTGAGGCTTGGAGGAGGGTTAATCCAGGCCGGATGAAATAATTAAGACACAAAGATAGTTCAGTGCCTGTGGTGTCCTGACCTGACCCTCACGCGACTCTGTGCCCACAGCTGAAGGAGAACGAGGAGGAGCTGCTGTCCCGGCCGGTGATTCTGGTCCGAGGCAATGACGCTGCCCAGCTCATGAGGGTTATCAACACTAATGGAGAGGCTGTGGTTCGCATTCATGTCAAGGGCAGCACGTTGGGGAGAGTAAGTTCTCATTCACCAAGTCCTGGCCTTAAACACCCAGGTTTCCTGGGGTGTAGTGCGTAACCTGGCGGGAGCACTGACTGAGGCCAGCCGGGGAGCCACAATAACAAGTTACAGGTGTAGAGCGAGCGCCTTTCACAGCGCGGTTTGGAGAGTTGAGCTATTTTGACCCAGTTTAAGAGACAGGACACTCACTGTGTGAGGCACTGACGGCAGCACTCATGCTCAATTCATGGGAACATGCAGCACAACAATGCCCCCTAGTAACCAGGAACCATAATTACAGCAGTGGGAAAAGAGATGGAGAGAAACTGCTTCAGGCGAAGCTGATTGGCACAGAAAGTGGTTATTTAGACTATTGCTCTCCTTCAACTAACTAATTCCCTTTTATTTAAAAAGATTGCTGAACTCCGGGACGCTACCCTGCAAGTTGTTGTTGCTGGGCTCCCCGTTCTTGCCACACTTTATACTAGTTTTATTTAACATGTTTTGCGATTATCTCAATTGTGTGTATTTTTGTTGCTGACTCGGTGATCAGTCAGAATAATCAATGACTATTTATCTTCTCATCACCCTTTATAATCTGATAATCCTCTGACGTTCTCAGTTCCAGTAGAAATAAAAAGCTCCAACTCTCAATGGAAACCCGTTTACCCTGGTAATACTCTTGCAACGGAAATAATAATAATAATCTTTGCATTTGACATAGAGTCTTATCGCAATATTGAAATGTCTCAAAGAGCTTCACAGGATATACTGTAAAGTGGAGTGACTGTTTAATTTGTAGGTGAAACATTTTGTGTGTATGAAATGCATACCTTATGTCAGTCCTGGTCTCTCTCCAGCCAGCCTACGATGTTGGAATACTGATGACTCTCATCGTTGCCTTCTCGGTTGTTGTCATGATCCTGGCCGTCCGCATCAAGTGCAAACAGACACGGACACGGGTGAGAGCTCCCTCTGTCTACTCACTCTCTCTTCACGGTTACATCAAGTGCGGACTCCGAGCGGCTTATTAATAATAATAATCATAATAACCCTTGTATTTGATATAGCACCTTATATTGTTGAGTTGCCTTAAAGTGCTTCACAGAATATTGTGAAGAATTGACTGTATATTTTGTGGGTGAAACGCAGCAGCCAATTGCACACAGTGGTGTCCCATAAACAGTCCTGCATTGAGTGACCAAATTATTATCATTATTATTCATATACTTATTTGAAGGGATTATTACCCTGGAAAAGCGATTCCCCAATTGACTGTCAACCGGGTTCCTACTTATGCTAGGTAAACAGAGGAGTGTGTGTGGAGTGAGGAAACTTGCCTAAGGTTTCGCCCTGACCCGCCCAGCAATTGAACCCAGGTCTTCTCACTTCCACTATATATTGAATTATACAGATAATCGGTGTTTTTAAAAGTCACTCCCATGTTTGGAGTTTTTGTGGGCGGGCGGTGTCTTACTCTGTGCTGAGGGTGGTGGCAGGTCTGTTCAGGCCTCAACTTGTTCTCTTGTGTTGACAGGACTCTCTACAGCAGCAGACACTACGAGCCATCAGCCGGTTGGCCACACGCACGTACCGGTCTCGCTGTCGGGCTCAGGGTCTCGAGCGCCCGGGCACAGACTCGCGCAGCAGCAGCGCCTCGGAGCCCGTCTGTGCCATCTGTCTGGAGGAGTTTGTGGACGGACAAGTGAGACTCAAACGCTTCTGTCTGAAAGTTCATTCTCCCCCCTCCACAGCTCTGTGTGTCACTCAGTCAATCCCCATAACAAGTTCTGTTCATCAGTCAGTCTCTCTCACATGCACCTCTGACCCTGGTGCTGTCCTCACCCACTGTCCATTTGGGGAGGGTCAGTGGATCTCTGGATTGTGTGTTGCACGTGTTCACTGGGCTCTGGGTAAAGAGTCCTTGGATCCTTTTCCCTAGAGGCTACCGTCATCTCCGTTGACCTGTTAACGCGGCTCCTTAGAGAAAAGCTCTCACTGAACGTAGCAAAGTGGGGCGTTCTGCTGCCCATTCACTGGCTTTACAGTGTGTTTGATCATGACAGTTGTGTTGTTCTGTGTTGTGTCAGTGTGAGTTGATCCTCATTGCCACTTTGACTTCCTGTAGGACCTGCGAATAATTTCCTGTTTCCATGAATTCCACAAGGAATGTGTGGATCCCTGGCTCCACCAGCACCGCACCTGTCCTCTCTGCATGTTCAACATTATTGGTAGGTGGGTCAACGGACAGAGATCACAAAGCAGGCAGGGAGGGAGGGCTGGGAGGGAGGGCTGGGAGGGAAGGAAGGGAGGCGGGCGGGTGGTTGGGTAATTAGAGTTGGCTTATAATTCCTTGCAATTAATAAACCTAAATCAAAAGGGCCAGAGTAGCACATCTACGCAATGCGAGCGGAAAGGAGAGAAGACGAGATGAATTCAGAAGCAGTAGTTGATGCCGATAAGACTCAGATTTAACTGTCCGGCAAGCTTTCCCGCTGCTTATCCAGCTGGGACCACACTACCCGTTAAGGCTTTGGCTTGCAGGGTTAACAGAAGCTGAGTGGGATGACTCCCTGCCTCCAGTCTGTCCTTCCAGGTCACACACACCCAGTCTCGCACGCGCACACACCCAGTCTCGCACGCGCACGCACCCAGTTTCGCACGCATGCACGCACACACACCCAGTCTCGCGCACACATACACAGTCACTAAAGATATGTTTTTGTTGCTTTACAGAAGGAAGTGCTGTGGTTTCTCAGCAGGATGTGTCAGGCCGGGCCTCTCAGCCGCCTCAGCTTAACCAGCGGATACACTTACTGCGACGCTACCCCGGCCTGGCTCACCTCCACCGGCCTGGTCCCACCGTGCCCCCCAGCACTGCCCGGCCCCCAGGCACACATGCTGCCCCCCCAGGGTACTACTTTGTTGCCCCCGAGGTCTATCAAGTCGGATTCAATACCATGCGCTACGTGGCAGGCAGAGGGCATCGTTGCAGCTACCGTCACACAGAACCTCAGGGCCCTTCATACCGGCATCATCGCTCCTCCTCAGGACCCAGGCCCCACCAACCCGACCAGCGAGTGTGTTTACACCGACAGCGCCAGCCCCACAGCTGCCAGAGAACAGCCTCCGCGCAGCACCTCCAGCCCCTGAGCAGCCACAGCAGCTGCACTGGGGAACACTACAGTTCACACTCTGTGTGCAGTGGCTACATGGCTGACAGCCCAGGCAGCGACTCCAGCTCCGGCCCCTGTCACTGCTCCTCCAGCGACTCCACACTAGACTGTACCGACATCAGCAACCAGTGTGTGTACGGCAGCCATTCCACCTTCCGCAGCTCACTGAGCAGCGAGTACGACCCTCTGGTGTACTGCGGCCCCGACACGCAGAGTGGGGACGGTCTGGGCTTCGGTGAGCACAGACCTCGCTCGCTGGAGTCGGCTTCCGAAGCGCTGGACGACCAGGTCCTCAGTCACACTCACTACCATCATCACCGGCACCATCACTACCGAGCCCCGCCTCGCCACGAGGAGGGGCAGCTCAGGGGCAGTGCAGGGCGGAGCCTCACACAGCCCCGCACAGGGCCAGAGGATACGAGGGAGGAGCAGGAGGAGAGGACCAAGTGCTGCCTGGCCCACCTCCCCCCACCCACTCCCCCCGCACAGCCTCACTACCCCGAGGGACCCCAGCTGCTCTCCCCGGAGGTGGGGCTGGGGGCGGGGCTTGCACTAAACCCACCCCTGACAGGAAGGCCCCCCGCAGGAAAAAGAAGAAGAATTCTCCACCCGAGGCCGCTGTGACTTATTTCCCATCGACCTGCGAGAACCTGGAGGAGTGCCGCGTACACATACACTACAGGGCCAGCAGGGGACAGTCACACCGGCCCGAGCTCCAGCCTGTGATGGTGGGCAGTGCGGGTTCCACAGAATGGCTGTACCCGTTCTGTGACTGCCCGACTCGGCTCTGCCAACAGCACCTGTACCGTGTGGGCTCTGAGCCGCAGCTCAGCCACCAGCTCCCAGACCCCTGCTGTGGGACCGGCTGCTGTAACAGGGACCCAGCACCCACCCACCACTACTGTTGCCAACCACTGCCCACATACCCAGGTACATGCTTCTCCCTCTCCCTCTCCCTATCTCTCTCCCGCTCCCACTCTCTCCTCTCTCTCTCTCCTCTCTCTTCTCTCTCACTATGCCTGTTTATATGATTACTTCGTATTCAACAAGGCAAAGGTTTTTCTTTACGCGTGGCTCAAACAGCCAGACTTCTCAGCTTCCTACGTTAGCTAGAACAACAACTTGCATTTACACAGCGACCCTCACACAGGGTAGCATCCCAGAGCGCTTGACAGTGGCGGAGCACGACACTGAGCCGGAGGGAGGGTGGAGGTGATGTAGGTATGGTCCAAAAGGAAGGTTTTCAGTAAGAGAAGCTACAGTACAAGTTGGGTATCAAGTCAAACTCCCATTAATTACACTATCCGTCCAGCACTCCCAGGTCAGCTACAAGATAGGAGAGAGCGCATTCCATCCCAGACACAGGGAAATGTCCCATTTTTAGGTGCCAGACAGACATGGAACCCTCCTGTCTGGAGACTTTTGAGCAGATGATTTCCGCGTGTGTCAGACAATTTGCTTTGTATAACGATGTTTCCGCTGATGAATCTTACTGCAGTGTTTCGGCCTCGAACAGGTTACGAATCGGACATTGAAGAGTTCCGCGAGGAAGCGGGAAGCAAAGGGTACGAGGAGCAGGTCTGAAGGAACTGTGTAAAGGGCGGCACATGGAGACACTAACCTGCGGAGCGGGGGCTGGTGTGGAGACGCCGTGTAACTAGCTCACGTGAAGGAGAAGCCATGGACCTGGTGGGAATGTGTGGAGACACCATGCAGCCTACGTCACAAGTTAGAGGAGAATCCTAACTGGCGACACCTGTAGACACAGTGTGTATACATGGTGGCTGGTGCAAGGCCCAGAGTGTGGTCACACTGTGTAGCCAAAGGGACGAGAACCAATGCGGTGACAAGGAGTTTGAAAGCATCCGTTGGGGTCGGTTGGTCGGTGACTGTCTATGGGATGGAAACTGCCACAGCCGCGGTGCCCGTCCAGCAACTCCCATGAGGAGACTCTTGTCCAATCGTTCCTGATCCCAAACTGCCTGACAGCAGCTCGTACTACTGTGGGCTCAGCCCCCGCCTAGGCCCTTCTCACTGTCAGGTAGTTGAAGCACTTAAGAAAAATATAGCCTTAAGAAGGGGCCTTGGGTTTGCCAGGGCTATCACTATATTTTGGGTACTTTGTATTAAAAAAAAGTTTTTAAAAGTGTATTATATTTGTATAGAAAGACATTTCATTATGGTAATATGTTCGTAATATATTTATTTACTAATATATTTATCCTGTATCAGGTCTGTAAAGTGCCTTATCCATGACCAGTCTCATCACTGACCTGATGGACAAGGTCTATCCAGATTACGCTCAAATAAATTATTTTGAATTACTCTGGTGTGGGCGTGTGACCCTGAACTGCAGATTTCTGCAATAAGTTGGATGATGTTTAATCTTTAGATGTTCAGCCTCAGTTAGTAGCATTCTCTGAGTCAGAAGGTTGGGGGTTCAAGCCCCCCATCGTACTTTGGAGCTGACCTGGCATGTTTGACAATGGAATGTCAGAATCCAGTCAATTCCCTCTGTGGTGGTATCTCTCTTTCTCTCTGGTATCTCCTGAGCCAGGCCAATCCAGTCTCCAAAGCTCTGCTGGTGACAGACTGGCAGCCGGGCTGATGGCAGGATGTGGAGGGACAGGCCAGTCTGGAGGGCACTCAGCACTTCTAACCCTACAAACACTAATGGCTTTCGCTGAACAAGCCGTGGGAAGCTTGCCAGGTGGTGCTGTGAATGTTACAAACTCCCAACAGTTATCCCGACACACATTCTGGGATCCCCAATCCTTGGCTCCTGCCAACCTGTGCCTACCCTCTGGAATTAGGTAAGTAATGGATGTCCCTGTAGGAGAGAGTGCACATTCCATTTCCGGGAATTCCATGTGTAGGTGGGATACATGGATCTCTGCCTGAATTGGATTCTCTTAAGCATGGTGACGGGTTTCTGTGTGTGTCAGACACCCAGCTGATCACGGTGATGGTTTTCTGTGTGTGTCAGACACCGAGCTGAGCAAAAGAAAACATACAGAGCACTAGAGAGCTATGTAATAGTTGTGTTTATTCAGATTATAAGCAGTGTGTTCATGTGTGATGTTTAGCTTTCATGTACGTGTGCTCAGGTAGTGCTACATACATGTCTGGTGTTTATAGCGGCCACATGGAGAGGAGACGGCATGGCAGCCCAGACTCCGAAGTGACTTGTCTGGATTGAACGTTATAATAACAACAGAAGCCAGTCGAGTGTGCAGCTACGTGTAAGTGCAACAGTCGGGAGACCTCGGCTACACACTAATATTACTAACTGAATGTCACAGACCAGCCTTTAGCTCAGGATCTAATAAAATGGCTTTGGTGGTTTATCATCTGTGTGAGGAATCAGGTTCCCTCGGGAATTCTGCTCTGTTTCAATAGCTTCAAACAGTGCCAAGAAGTTTCCAGCCCCGAAGCCCTGTGGAGACAAATGGCACCCAGCGTCCGGTTAGAGCACAGGGAGCAGGGCAGGGCTGGTGTGGATGGAGGTGGGCTGTGTTGCAGGGTGTATTGAGGTGTAGTGAGGTGCAGTGAGGTGCAGAGAAATCTTTCTCTTTGACCGTGCCTTCAGCTCCCCTCTCGACTCTCTTTCCCCCTCCTCGCTCCCTCCCTTCCCTCCCCTCACCCTGACCATTTCCCCCCAATGCTCGGGTCATGACCCAACTGTGCAGCGCCTTGGGACGTCCTCCTGACGTGAAAGGCGCTTTATAAATGGAATCTTGTTGTTGTTGTTGTTGTGTAGTGACGTGCAGTGTAGTGACGTGCAGTGTATTGAGGTGCAGTGTATTGAGCTGCTGTGTAGTGAGGTGTTGTGTAGTGGTGGGGTGCGGAGCCAGGTGGCAACATGTTCACTGAGGTGAGGGGCTGTGGTACAGGGTTGGTTGGCAGGTGACAGAGGGAATTTTACAGTGAAGCAGAGGAGATACTGTGATCAGGGAGATACTGATCATATTAAACAGAAAGAGGCCATTCAGCCCCTCATGTCTGTTCCAGCTGTTAGTACATTGTAAATCTTTTAATCCCATTTTCCTGCTATTTTTCTATGCCGTTTAATATCATTACTTGCCAAGTGTTTATTTTAATCAACGGAATTCATTCTGCCTCTATACAGCCTTCCACCCTCTGACAACACTCTTGAATGAAGAAATATCTTCTGATCTCGCTTCAAAACCTCTTTACCTCTTAATTTTAACAATAAATCCCCATGGTTTGGCTTCCGTTCCCAAAGGTGAGAGTCATCCCCCCACTATCTAGTTTAGAAGAATAATTCTTACATTTGAGACATCGCCTTACCACGTCTTCGAGACGTCTCAAAGTGCTTCACAGAATATACTGTAAAGTGAATTGACTGTGTATTTTGTGGGTGAAACGCAGCAACCAATTGCGCACAGCAGTGTCCCACAAACAGTCGTGGATTTTTTTAAGGGATTATTAACCCCAGAATAGCGATCCGCCAATCAACTAACAACTGGGTTCCTACTTACTGCTCGGCAAACAGAGATGTGTGGAGCAAGGAAACTTACCTAAGGTTTCGCCCTGCCCGGGAGACGAACCCAGGACCCCTCGCTTGTGAGGCGAGTGCTCTAACCACTGAGCTACAGAACTCTACATCGCTCCTCAGCTGTAAGGAATCTGCCCAGTTTGGGGTAAGTAGCTAAACTGTTGTGTTACAAAGGGGAGTGTGGAAAGAGAGCTGAAACTGTAAACTCACGTTGAAGTTATATCTCTGGATGACTTCTAGGAAGAGGGTGGGTCTGTCCTGTACAGGTTTGGTGAAGATCTGGAGCAGGTAACCTTTATCATCGTAATCAACCAGAATCTTGAGTTCCTGTTACATACATAGAGAGAGAGAGAGAGAAGCTGTGATAGTCCACCAGGCATCCCTGACACAGGCAAGCCCCTCCCAGCCAATAACAATAGTCATTATATGTGATACAGCGCCTTTCAGTGGGAGGACGTTTCAACGCTCTTCACAAAATATATTGCAAAGTGTAGTGACTGTTTCTGTAGGTGAACACCCTCATTGCACCAGGCCTTTGGGGTGAGAGTCAGCCGTCGGCACCCACAGCAGGAGCTCAATCCCTTTACAACTGGGAGAAGTTTCAGACACTATCCTTGATACCCTCAGGAACCAGAGGTGAGGCTATTACCACCACTTACATGTAGCCCACGTCGTGTCAGATAGTGTCTTGAACCCGGACACAGCGTGGGGGGAGGGGAGGGGGGATTTTCATGCGATTAGGAATAAGGATGGCGTGGCTCAGGTGTGTGGTGGTGTGGGGGTGTAACAGGACTTTATGGACACCCTGGCGTTGCTCAGGGAGGTGTTTACCTGGAGCTTTGCGAGATCTTCCTTCACTTTGATTTTGGCAGTTTTTAGCTTCTCCAACAGCTGCTGGTAATAGGTTTCGGGCGTCGACAGGAACTCAACGCCACGAGCTTTCAGGTTTGTAACCTGACAACAGACACACAATCTCAGTAAATGAATGAATGTCAGACCACAAGCCCGAGGCTGTGCTTATTGCACTAATGTATCCCTACAGCAGATTATATTGCATTTACTCCAAACTGCAGCCTTACCTCACAGCAAAGCATGCATTGCGCTGTTATTGCAAAACTGTTTGTTTACTTTATCCAGGCCAAGGTCTTGAAAGCTTTACTGCGTTATTGCTTTACTGCAGCCGGTCACAGTCTATAGATGCATCACTATCTCGCTGCCGCTGCAAGAGATTCAGTATCTGCATCGCTGCATCCACCACAATGTGGAGATGACGTGAAGGTAAGAATGAAACCAAGCAAGGTCAGAACCATGAGGTGGAGCTGGGAGGAGAGGGGTTGGAGAAAACAGTGGTCAACAGTGTCGAAGGAGGCAGAGAAGCTGAGAAACATGAGGCAGGGAGCCCCGGTCACAGATAGACAGAGTGTAATTCGTAATTTGACTACAGCTGGACTGTGGGCAGAACAGAAACCAGACTGGGGGGGGTGTATAGAGGAAAGAGTGGAGCTGGGAAGCAACAATTCGTTCCAGGACCTTGAAAAGAAAAGGAAAGTTGGAGATAAGATGGTAGTTAGGGAACAGACATGGGTCCAATGATGTTATTTTGAGAGTGAGAAATGATAGGTTACGGAGTTGGGTGAGGACATGGTCTATGGGAGAGAGTTAGAGTTGGGTGTCATCGATGTGGAAGTGGAGCACATGTGCACACAATGTCCCCAAGGGGGAATGAGGATTATAGGGACTTTGTGTGTGTGTGTGTGTGTGTGTGTGTGTGTGTGTACTGTAGGTGGGTAGGTACAGTCTGTGCGACTTACAGCCTGAATGATGTTGCTGGTGTTCAGGGCAATGTGCTGGATTCCGGGGCCACCGTAATAATCCACAAACTCCTAGAGAGGGAAACGGCAGAGAGTGAGGGAACAGAAGAATATTGAACAGCTATTGGCTGAACATTGTGGGGTCCGCTGTAATGTCAGACTCTCACCAGCCACATTATACAACAGTCACGTGTCAGACAGCAGGATATCCACTTGGGCCCGTTTCTGTTCTCACAACACAGATATACACGGTACACGCATACATGCATATGGTATATACATTCATGCGCACTCACACACACATACACACACACATGCACATATTACACACATGTGCACACACCCATACTGTGTGCTGTATGTCTGTGTGTGCGCACTGTATAACGTGCGTGCATGCTGTATGCCGTGCGTGCGCACTGTATACTGTGAACGTGTGCTGTATTGTGTATATGTGTTTGTAATGTATACTGTGTGCGTGTGAGTGTTTCTGTGTGTATGTGTTTGTAATCTATACTGTGTGTGTATATATGCAAATCTGTGTGTTTGTACATGTGTAACATCTGTCTACACACACACACACACAGTAGACAGTACTCACACACAGAGTATACAGTACGCACACACACACCAGTAGTGCATTGACACACATTGCCAGGTGCTCAGTGTGTGCTGTGCAGGGCTGGGTCGAGGCTGTGTGGGGGAGGCTCCGCCTGTACCTGGATCTGGGATTTCTTCTTGCCGTTGGCCGGCTCGTTGATGGGTATTTTGACCGTCTCCGCGAAGTTTGTGACCACAATGGAGCGCAGTGCGCTGTAATTCGTATGCAACATTTTGTCGTCCACAGACCAGAAACGGTGGAACATCAGACAATTCAGGTACCTAGGAAATATCACAGTGAAAAGCCCAGCTCTAAACTTCTCCCAAAGTGCCTTTCACATCGGGAGGACATCTCAAAGTGCTTCACCCTAAAACCTAAACCCCACCAAAGTCTTTGATTTTGCCCCCTACCTTCGGATCCCAAAGTTGTGTGAAGCACTTTGAGACTATATGAAAGGCATTATATAAATGTAAATGGTCAGTGTGAGGGAGTGGGAGACTCTCTCAACCAAATCCCCCCCCCCCCCAACATCTCCCCTTCACGCCCAGAACTACCCTAGCAATCCCCTGCCTTCCCCTCCCACCACTGCCTACTATGCGCAAACTCCCTCCACCACCACTCTTGTAATCACTCACTCCACACCCACTCGTCCCCACTTACCAATCGATCACAGGCAACATCTCTTCATCAGGTTGGTTCCCCACGAGGTGATCAACAAAGTTGAGAAGGGTGTGGGGCCTGAAACCAAAATCACAGAGATCAGAGAAGGCCTCAAGCTAAGGTAACCCACTTCCCTTAGCCCTGGGTATAATACAACACAAACTTTAATTTATACAGCGACCTTCACGTTGGGAGAACATCCCAAGGTGCTTAACGATCCTGGTTTCATACCTGAACTGTGGGTGGGGTGGGAGTGAGGAGAGGTACTCACAACTTGGAAAGCAGGGGGTCTTTGATGTAAGTCTTCTTGAATCCAGGCAAGAAGAGGCCACTGTATGGACTTGGATATTCCACAAAGGTGTGTGTCAAGTCCCCGAACTGAAACACGGGAAACAGGTGACAGTTCATATCCTTCCTGAACAGTAACGCACCCTCTCCCATTGCACCATCCAGCAGTTTGTTACATTAAGCCAGTAATTAACCCCTGTATAAAGATTTTCCTACTTCTTCTGAAATCACTTGTCACAATTTATACATTCACATATATTCAACAACAACAAATTACATTTCAATAGCACCTTTCACTTCGGGAGGATATCCCAAGGATAATATCAGACTATATAGAGGTGTCACTGTTGATAGCAGACTATATAGAGTTGTCACTGTTAATGTAAAGGGCTGATGGAGGAAGAGCTGTGAGGAGTCACTTGCTAAGCTTGTAATCTTCAGATACCAAGTACCTTATAATTGTGTGCTCTAAAAACTCTGATATGAGCTAGAATAGTAATAATCCTTGCATTTGATAAAGCGCCTTATCATGTTGTTGAGACATTACGTGACTCCCAAGGCATGAAGAGGGGGAATGACACATGGGAGGAGAATATGAGTGTTAATACTTACAGCCTGTATAACAGCCAGTTTCACTTTGCCAAAGCTGTCCTCCTCTATCCAAGGCTGCTTAAGGATCACCGCTCCGTTCTTCTCTGCTGTCTACATGTCCAGAGAAACAGTTCAGGAGATAAGTAGCAGAGACAGAAATCATCTTTGAAATCAACCCACAGGTTGTCTAAGAGAAATGAGTGAAGCGAGGGAGCTGCAGGCTTGGGGCACATGAGTTGAACTGAAATTAACATTATCTTTTCAGAGGGACAAATAGAAAAGGGGAGGTTATTGTGGACAGCAGCCGGGCGATTGAGACGGAGGCTGGTCTCCTCGCTACCCATTACTTACCTTCACCAGAAAGTCACAGTCTTCCACCTGGAACGCGATATCCCTCACACCGTCTCCATGTTGTGCTAAGTGTTTTGACATTTCTAAATGCAAGCGGAAAACTCTGAGAAACAGCAGCATCCGATCTGACCCAACCCAATGCCATCCAGCTTGGCCAAGCCTCAACCCAATCCAGCATCACCTACCTATCACCTGACCTGACCAGGCCAGCATTGCAGAAGCTTCCAAATTCATGTGTGTAAAGACCAGGTTGTTTACCCACATTAAGCTGGGGTCCCCTCCCTCTGCTTGTTCAAGATCTCCATGGCACTATTCAAGGAGAGATGGGAATTTCTCCTGGTGTCCTGGCCAACAGTTCCCCCACCCCCAGTTAAAATTCAATTCATAGCTATTTGTGTGCAAATTAGCTGCTGTGTTCGCCTAGAAAATACAGTCACTACACTTTGCAGTGAATCCTGGGAAGCCATACTCCCAGTGTGAAAGGTGCTACATCAACAACAAGGGATTAAAGCTAAAGTACAGAGTAGCTGGAGTCAGACACAGGTCAGAGTCTCTGTAT
Source organism: Callorhinchus milii (assembly GCF_018977255.1). Taxonomy (NCBI): domain Eukaryota; kingdom Metazoa; phylum Chordata; class Chondrichthyes; order Chimaeriformes; family Callorhinchidae; genus Callorhinchus; species Callorhinchus milii. The sequence continues at coordinate 10,622,441 of NW_024704751.1, read as the reverse complement.
CTGGCTAACACCCACCATTAGTTCCTGGGTTCAGTGAAGACTGGAAAACAAAGATAATCTGTTGGAGAAAAGAGAGACAGAGTAGAGTGGGACACCACCTCACACCGGCAGTCAAAAATGTACGTCACCTATACCCCAGTGACTCCTGTGGCCTAGAGCACAGGTCTCTGTAGCTGGAATCCTTCTGTGCCCAGACATCTCGTATAGGTTTGATTTTCAGCATTTGTCTGGGGTAAGTTACGGCAGGTCTCTCGCTCTCGGCTCCTTACCTTGTCCTGTTTGATGGCATGCGACACAACCTCGCGGCTCCCGGTCTCCAGACCCTTGTACGCCAGATGCTCAAACCCAAACTTGTCACAGTAATAGGAAGCGGCCTGCAGAGCAAGATAGAGACACATGTGAGTGTGTGTGAGACACCTTCTGGCACCACCGAAAGTCCCCACTGCCCAACACGTTTCTGGGACTTTTTGCCCCCATCCTCTGGAACTCCCCACCATCCTGGAACCCCTCTACCTAGCCCCCTCCCTTACTGCCTTCAAGACCTATCTCAGACTTTCCTCTTTGCGATTTTGGACATTGTCCCATCAATAGCCATGACGTGAGCAACCAATTTTATTTTGGCTATGTTTGGCCAGGAGAAAAGGAGATGAGTAAAATATCCAGAATTTTCTGATACAGGAACTTCTATGTTACTGTATATAGTTGCTGTTTGTGTGAAGCGCTTGGGGACATTTTCCGGATGTGAGAGCCACAATATAAGTGTTTGATTGAGCAGAGGGTAATGGTGAGAGTTACTGACTGTGTAATTGCTCCTCTCACCTGTTTGGCGTTTCCCACCCAGAAGGTGATATGGTGGAAGTTAACGATATGTCCCTTCTCGGGCTGAAAGAGAAGAGAGTCGGGTTAGGCTGGGCTTTCAGACTGAGTCTAGGGGAAAGTACTGTAAACAGAGACGAGAGCCTACCTTCTCCCCCTTGTCCATGTATGATGTCTGAAAGAGAAGAGAATTGATTACTTTAAAGATTTGTCGCACAACAGTATTCAACCAGTTCTCTTTTGAAGGAATTATTGGGCACGGCGTCAGTCTCTTATTGGAATTTGTTTCACACAACTACTGCTTATTAACATTCAACCTGTGCTCCCTTTACTTGTGGTCACATTTGCAAATCAATTAGCCATTTTGCATCTATATCTCTCAAATAAACGCATCATGCCTTTCCCCTCCTGCCCCAAAAGCTCAAAGAGAGACACTACTCACCATGATGGAAAAGGGTAACTTCAGAGATGAGCACCTTGGACAGTTTCAGTGGAAATGCAAATCCACAGCTTGGAACCACTTGATAAATCCAAAGACTGCCACTCAGCCACTCACTGGCTGTGCACAATCCGCCCTCTACTCCTCCCCAGGCTCCTCATTGGGTCCCAGTCACTGGGCCTCGCTCGAGGTCCTGAGTCTAGGATCGGGCGGTCAATGCCCTCAGAGTGGAGTCTGTTTGGACACAGCTTGTTTATGCTCTAGAACACCCATTACTACACACCACCCGAATGAATTCTGAGCTAAATTATTATTGACATCATTGAGCTGTTCCTTCAATGTGTGGATGGGAGCATTTCAATGCAAATCTAACCCGCATGAAACCGACCATTGTTCCCTAGACCCCAGGCCTACTTCTCTCCATAACTCCCAGCTCCACCTCCTCTCCCTGTCCACTGGCACCATTCCCACCCCTCTAAAAATGACCGTCATAATAATAATCCTTGCATTTGATATACCGCTTTTCACGTCTTCGAGACGTCTCAGACTCCTTCACAGAATATACTGTAAAGTGAATTGGCTGTATATTTTATGGATGAAACGCAGCAGCCAATTGTGCACAGAGTGTCCCACAAACAGTCGTGGATTGAGTGACCAAATTATTATTATTTGTTATTGAGGAATCATCCCCAGAAAAGCGATCAGCCAATCTTTCAACTGGGTTCTTACTTACTGCTAGGTAAACAGAGGCGTGTGGAGTAAGGAAACTTGCCCAACAATTTGCCCTACCGGGAACAGAACCCAGGATTCTCGCTTGCGAAGCGAATGCTCTAACCACTGAGCTACAAGGAGACATCACTCGCATCCTTAAAAAATCTTCCCTGAATCCATCCCTGCTCTCAAACTACTGCCCCATCTCCAACCTCCCTTTACTTTCCAAGGTCCTGGCACAAATTGTGCTTCTCAGCTTCGTTCTTTACTCTCCCGACACTCCCTTCATGAACCGCTCCAATCGAATTTCCGTGCCGCCCACAGTGGATGACACCCACCCAGCTTTGGTCAAAGTGACAAAAGACATTTTGTTTATCTGCGACCAGGCTCCCTCTGCCTCCTCGTCTTCCTTGACCTCTCTGCTGCCTTTGCTACAGTCAACCACTCTAATCACTTGGAGACGCCATCCGGCGTGGAGGGAGCTATATAAATCCAAGTTGTTGTTGTTCTCCTCCCAACACCTCTTCTCTCAACCTTCACGGCTGTGTCCTTGACTGGTTCAGATTGTACCTCTCACACCGTCTCCACTCCCATCTCCTCAAGTGGTTTCTCCTCTAGCTTGTGCGGTGTTCCTCAGGGCTCTTTCCTTGGTCCCTTCCTCTTCAATATCAATATGCTCCCTTTTGGTGACATCATCCGCAGACATGGGATCAACTTCCACATGTATGTGGATGACACCCAACTGTACCTCTGCCTCCACGCTTGACTCCAGGACCACTGCTGTCCTGACAGAATGTCTGTCAGATATCAGGTCCTGGATGAGAGCTAACTTTCTTCAGTTGAACATCAACAAGACCAAGGCTCTCCTGATTGGCTCCTGTCAGTGCCTCCACACCGCAGGTGCTGACAGCATCACCATCCATGGATGCACACTCCACCTTACTAAGCCAGTCGGGAACTTTGCATCTTGTTTGATCCTCAACTATTCTTTCTACCCCACATCTGTGCCATGACCCGCTCTGCCTTCCCCCACCTCCCCAACATCGCCCGGCTCCGCCACTGTCTCACACTGCAAGGCACCGAAACCCTCATACACGCATTCATTACATCGAGACTTGATTACACAAACTCCCTGCTTGTCGGCCTCCCCAACTCCTCCCTCCATAGGCTGCAGGATCATCCAGAACTCTGTAGCCCATGACCTCTCCTGCACCAGGCTCCATGACTCTATCACTCTCATCCTCGCCTGACTCCACTGGCTTCCCATCACACTTAGGAAACAGTTCAAGATCCTGGTCCTCACCTTCAAAGCCCTCTGTGGCCTTGCTCCCCTCCACCTCTGCAACCTTCTTAGCCCCTACCAACCTGCCCGCTCCCTCCACTCAGTGGGTTCTGGCCTATTTCATGTCCCCCGCCTCGCCACCTCATCATTGGTGGGCGGGCCTTCTGCCACTCTGCCCCCACCCTCGGCTCCATCCCGCAGTCTCTGCCTCGCCCCCTCTCATGCCTCCTTCAAGACCCTTCTCTTTGATCGTGCCTTCAATCACTTTCCTTCCCCCCCCTACCCTCCACCCTTTGTGATCTCGACCCCCAGCTCAGGTCCGAAACACTGACTGTCCAACGTGCGTAAAACTGAGGCCCTCCTGATTGGCTCGGGTCAGTGCCTCCGCACCTCTGGCGCTGACAGCATCAGCATCCAAGGCTGCACTCTCCACCTCTCAAAGCCAGTCAGGAACCTCGGTGTTCTGTTCGATCCTGAGCTGTCCTTTCTCCCTCATATCTGCGCCACAACTGGCACCGCCTTCCATCACCTACGGAATATCCCCAGACTACGGCACTACCTCACCCCTCACGCTGCTGAAACTCTGGTCCACGCCTTTATCACCTCAAGGCTAGACTATGGGAACTCTATCCTCGTCGGCCTTCCCGCCACCTCCCTCCACAAGCTGCAGGTGATTCAGAATTCTGCAGCTCGTGTACTGTCCCGCACCAGGCTTCGGGACCACATCACTCCCACCCTCGCTCACCTCCACTGGCTCCCCATCCCCCAGAGGATCGAATTCAAGATCCTCATCTACAAGGCCATTCACGGCCTTGTTCCCTCCTACCTCTCTGACCTACTATCCCCCTACCTACCTGCCCGTACCCTCCGTTCCTCTGGTTCCGGTCTGCTCCACATCCCCCTCCCCAACCGCCCTACCATCGGTGGCCGGGCCTTCAGCCTCTCAGCCCCGAGGCTCTGGAACTCCATCCCCAGTGCCTTCGCCTTGCTTGCTCCCTTTCCTCCTTCAAAGCCAGTCTCAAGACCTTTCTCATTGACCGTGCCTTCAGCTGCACTCTCGACTCTCTACCCCCTCTTCGCTCCCTCCCTTCCCTCCCCTCACCCTGACCATTTCCCCCCTGCTCGGGTCCTGACCCAACTGTACAGTGCCTTGGGATGTCCTCCCGACGTGAAAGGCGCTCTATAAATGGAATCTTGTTGTTGTCCAGAGCCTTGGGACGTTCTCCTGACTTAGGCACTATACAAATGTAATTTTGTTGTAATCTTGTAAATGGAAAACCATTTTGACTGTAGTTAACACCAAACTCAAATGCGAATGTCTTTACATGTGTTCTGGTTGCTGATGTGGCATTTTCTATTCAAATAGAAAAAATATACAACAGGCGATACAAAAGCATTGTGACCTATGTATGAGTGTGTCCACATTTTGTCTGTGTCGTGTCTATGTCCTACCCTCCCTTGCCCTCCAACCCTCCTGATCCCAACCCCCAGCTCGGGTCCAAATCCCTGATTGCCCAGCACATTGGGACGTCCTCCCGACGTGAAAGGCACTATACAAATGTAATTTGTTGTTGTTGATCCTCAATCTACATAGCTCCTGACTAATCAAAGACCATTTCTCACCCCATCTCATCAAACCATACCTCTTCCTTTCAAACAGTTGACCAATCCATTCTCTTTTATTACCCACTTTGGGCTTGTCTCAAAATCTATTCTTTCTTTGAAGCCCATTTCGTGGAATATAATTACAGTAAATACTGAGAGGAGACTTTCATATCATCTCTGACTTGCATTGAGATCCCGGGTGACTCTGCACAATGCAATGTTTACACTGAGCGGTCGATATTATTTAAAAGTCACAATTCCCAAATGCTCAGTTGCCCTTGTGACCATTTGCTGATTGCATTTACCAATCTTGCACAAGAGCAACCAGGTTAACCCAATATGTCTGTTACTGGGGTGAATGATCAACAACAACAACAACTTGGATTTATATAGCGCCCTCCACTCCGGATGGCATCTCAGAGCACTCCACAGTAACGGATCCCAGGGCTGAGGGGGGGAAGGTGACCAAAGGCGCAGTCGAAGAGAAAGGTTTTCAGCAGAGACCTGAAAATAGGAAGAGAGGGAGCGAGACGAAGGGAGTGAGGAAGGGAATTCCAGAGCCTCGGGGCATAGTGGCTGAAGGCACGGCCGCCGAGGGTGGAGCGGAGGACTCTGGGGACAAGGAGCAGGCCAGACCCGGTTGAACAAAGGCAACAGGCACTGTTGTGAGGAGAGAGGTCAGAGAGGTGCAGAGGAGTGGAGGGATTTGAAGACAGGGATGAGGATCTTGAAGTCTATCTTCTCTGGAACAGGCAGTCAGTGCAGTCTGGCAAGGACTGGGGTAATCGGGGAGCGGAGTTTGGTCCAGGTAAGAATGCGGGCGGCAGAGTTTTGTATGACTTGAATTTTATGGATGGTAGTGGAGGGGAGACCGGCGAGGAGGGCGTTTGAATAGTCCAGCCGAGAGGTGACAAAGGCATGGACCAGGGTTTCACCGGCTTTTGGAGTGAGGTATTGGCGGAGACGGGCGATGCATCGGAGGCGCTGGTGAGGGACCGGATGTGGGGGAGAAAGGATAATTGAAGGAAATTTGCACTCATCCAGCCCCTGAGGTATGACAGGCAGGCTGACAGAACATCAGGGGACTGGGGGTCGCAAAGTGAGGTGGAAAATAGAGTTGGGTGTTGTCCGCGTACATGTGGAAATGTACCCCATGTCTGCAGATGACATCCCCAAGATGTCAGTCAGAAGCGGACACAGGATGCCAGACCCTGGAGCTGTAGGTACAACAGAGCGTTGCTGTGAGCAATGGCTTTCTTCCCAAGGTCCTGGAACAACTCATTGCTTCCCAGCTTTGCTCTTTCCTCTCCCGCCGCTCCCTGAATAAACCCCTCCAAGCCCATTATACAGAGATAGCCTTAATCAAACTACAAATGACATGTTGTCCATCTGGTTACCAGGGCTCATTTTTCTCGATCCCTCTACCATTCTATTGACACTGCTGGTTGACACTCTAAACGTCTCAAAGCGCTTCACAGAATAATAATAATAATAATCCTTGCATTTGATATAGCGCTTTTCACGTCGGGAGGACGTCCCAAAGCGCTTCACAGAACACACTGTAAAGTGAATTGACTGTATATTTGTGGGTGAAACACGGCAGCCAATTGCGCACAGCAGCGTCCCCACAAACAGTCGTGGAGTGAAAATGACCAATTTATTATTGTTTTGTTTTGGAGGGATTATTATTAGGCTCTGTGTGGGGTAAGGAAACTTGCCCGAGGTTTCGCCCTCTGCCTGGACCTGAACCCAGGTGTCTCGCTTGCAAAGCGAGTGCTCTAACCACTGAGCTACAGGACTCCACAGATAAGGTTTCACTTTTATCGTCTGTCTCCACTTTCTATCCACAAGCAGCTTCTCCTCCAGCCCTCGCAGGACTCTGTCCTTGGTCTTCTCCTCTTTAATATTTACATGCTCCCGCTCAGTGATACCATCCGAAGGCATGGGGATAACTTCCACATTTATACAAACAACACCCATCTATCTCTCTCCCTCCGCCCTCGACTCCAGGATCCACTCCTGGTTTGTCAGACATCAAATTCCGGATGAGAATGCGTCTCCAATACATTCCATCCAGGAGATACGCATATTGTACGACGTGTAAACGTACACCTGAAACGATACCTAGAAGTGTCATTTCCCGATAGGTGCAGTGAACAGCCCGATTGGCCACGATCTGATACGCAGCGGCAGTGTCTGCTCTCACCTGGTGGTGGCACCACATGATATACAGACGCAGGTTACCGGCCGGGCTCTGGGGGCTCAGGCGTCCACAAGTCAGAATACTGTGGGCTCTTATAATAATAATACTTCCATTTGATATACCGTCTGATCACGTGGTTGAGACGTCTCAAAGCGCTTCGCAGGATATGCTGTAAAGTGAGTTGACTATTTTGTGGGTGAAAAGTCCTGACCCGACGGGAAGCGAAGCTGTGGGATAATCGATTTGTTAATTGCCCCAAATCAGGACTTGAGCTGATGGCGTATAAACTGACATGTGACTCAGGAACCCCCCCCCACACTCTCGCTCACACTCACTCACACTCTCGCTCACACTCACTCATTCTCACACTCGCTCACACTCTCGCTTACTCGCACACTCTCGCTCACACTCGCTCACACTCACTCACTCATTCTCACTCACTCACACTCTCGCTCACTCACTCGCTCACACGCTCACTCTTGCTCTCACTCACTCATTCTTGCTCACACTCGCTCACACTCTCGCTCACTCTTGTTCACTCACTCTCACACTCTCGCTCACACTCACTCATTCTCACTGACTCTCGCTCTCTCACACTCTCGCTCACACTCACTCTCACTCACTCTTGCTCACACTCTCGCTCACTCACACTCACTCTCGCTCACTCACTCACTTTTGCTCACACTCACTCTCGCTCACTCACACTCTCACTCACTCACACTCTCGCTCACACTCACTCACTCACTCTTGCTCACACTCGCTCACTCTCAAACTCTCGCTCACACTCGCTCACTCACAGTTGCTCACTCACTCTCACTCTTGCTCACTCACACTCTCACACTCTCACACTCACTTGCTCACACTCACACTCGCTCACTCTCGCTCACACACTCACACCGTCAATCTCTCACACATGCAGCTCCTGATTGGCTGTGGAGCTGCCGCGCTGTGCATTCTGATTGGGCAGCAGTTGCACTGGTCGTTGTCTGATTGGCTGGAGAGTAGCCAATGGGAAGCCGCGCAGTGCACTGAGGGCCTTATGATTGGTGCAGAAGGCGGTGACTATGATTGGTCCTCACACCCCCGCGAGCACTAAGCTCTGATTGGTTGGTGCGGTGCTGGGGGTCACGTGGTCGCCGCCATGTTGTGTTGCTGAGGGGACGGAGCGGCCGCGACCTGAGGCCCGAGAGCGGGAAACACAGCACCCAGGTGGGGGGGGCACTGAGGGTGTGGGGGGGAGGCACTGAGGGTGTGGGGGGGAGGCACTGAGGGTGTGGGGGGGGAGGCACTGAGGGTGTGGGGGGAGGCACTGAGGGTGTGGGGGGGCGGCACTGAGGGTGTGGGGGGGGAGACACTGAGGGTGTGGGGGGGAGGCACTGAGGGTGTGGGGGGGAGACACTGAGGGTGGGGGAGACACTGAGGGTGTGGGGGCGAGGCACTGAGGGTGTGGGGGGAGGCACTGAGGGTGTGGGGGGCGGCACTGAGGGTGGGGGAGACACTGAGGGTGTGGGGGCGAGGCACTGAGGGTGTGGGGGGGAGACACTGAGGGTGTGGGGGGAGACACTGAGGGTGTGGGGGGGAGGCACTGAGGGTGTGGGGGGAGGCACTGAGGGTGTGGGGGGAGGCACTGAGGGTGTGGGGGGAGGCACTGAGGGTGTGGGGGGAGGCACTGAGGGTGTGGGGGGAGGCACTGAGGGTGTGGGGGAGACACTGAGGGTGTGGGGGCGAGGCACTGAGGGTGGGGGAGACACTGAGGGTGGGGGAGACACTGAGGGTGGGACTTCTCACATCAAGAGGCCTGGAGTGTTTCTTGGTGTCTGACCCATGGCCAGGGCTGAAGTGTCTCTAAGCCAAGCTGAGAATTCCATGCATCCCGTCTCCACATGGAAATCCCAGCGATAGATTGCTGGAATGGAATGCGCACTCGCGCTCTCCCTGGAGGGATGCATCGCGCTTACCTAATTCTGGAGAGTATTAGGTGCAGGTTGGCGAGAGCCAAGGCTTAGGGACCCCACAGTGTGCGTTGGGGTAACCTCTGGAATGTTTTCCCTTCCATTGCATTAGTGCTTCACCAGGCTTTCGGGTTTCCAGTGGTACGTATATGGTACTTTCCTATGATTCAGAAAATCTCATCACAGCCAACCTTGTATCGTTACCAGTACATTCAAGAGAACCATTTAATGTGAAATTTATTGCTTTTCCTGAAAAACAGTCTTGACAATTATTTGTAAATATTCAGAAAGGGAGGAGGCATTGTATAATGGGTTGGCTAAGACCTTCGTAAATAATCATTGCACTTGACATAGAATCTTTCACATCAGGACATCTCAAAGCACTTCACAAGATTTACTGTAAAGTGTAGTAACTGTATTTTGTAGGCAAACAAAATAGCCATGTTGCTATATCTGGAGTGATCTGACCTCTGGTGAACCACTGCCTATTAATGTTTGAAGGGTTACTGAAGTCTGCCCAAGTTCTGACCTTTACCTTGCAGGGTTGTTTGAACTATTACTAGTGAAGGGGTGGTGACCCAGTGAACCCTTATTGCCGGCGGTATAAATGCAAGTTGTTATTGTTCTGTGTCTGCTACTGAAGATGTTTTGCAGTGTTTAACGTTGAGCATTCAGTGTGTGTTTATTGAAGTTGGGTGGATGATAAATTTGCTGTGCCACAGACACAGTCAGTGTCATTGCATTCCCATAAGTGTCTCGCTAGGCACTTTACCACAGCCACTTTAACATCCATGTAGAATATGATCCTGTTTATTTGTGTGAAGGGAGTTGACATGGGCTCCAACTGGCAAAGGATATGTGGGGTGGCAGTAAAGTAAAGGAGTCTGCACCATATCTGCATCCAAAGTAAACATGGGAGCAATCAGATATTTCAAGAAAGCAAAGTTCACTGTGATTCTCATTAAAAATTAACCTGGAGAAATGGAGGTTTCCATCCATGTCCCACTCGAATTAAAGACAATTAATTCAACCTGTGTGAAAATCCTGGTGTTCCTAGGCTTGTGTGTGCATGTCACAACTAGCATTTTTACAACAGGATTGACTGACTATACATTGATGTGAGCAGATGGGAACCTGCTGCAGTAAGGATGTAAGATAACTATTCATAGTTTACAAATCGTGTAATTCTATTTCCCAAAAGACTTGGCATCTGTGTCTCAAAAGCAATTGTCGCTGACTTAGCAATGGTGCTGAAAGTAACCTGATAGCTGCAATAGTTTGTTCAGTGAGTAATGTATTTGGAAGTTGCAAATGGTTTATTCTTGCAGCTTTTTACTGCCAGTTTAAGTTGCTGATTCGGTGAAAAGAAAGTGGGACCAATATACTCAACTCGTTTCCAGGTTCATCTCTTACAATATTGATATGCTAATGATTATCAAAGTAGCCTAGTCACTGTTGTAAAGTTCCACTAAGTGGTAAGTGTTTGGTTTGAGTTTGGTTATTATTAGCACGATAAAGTTTGTACTGCAGTGTCGAACCCAATGGTAATAGCAAACAGGAGAGATACAGAGGAGATATTACAGTTGGAGAAAAGTTATGTTTTTATCATCAAATTTATTGGAAGTTTGTCAAAAAAAGTGGTCACTCAATCCACAGCTGTTTTGGGACACTGCTACGTGCAATTATTTGGCCCGCAATATATACAGTCATTGCACTTTACAGTATATTCTGTGAGGGCTTTTAGGCATCTCGAAGATGTGATAAGATGCTATATCAAATGCAAGAATTATTATTATTCCAGGTTGAAACTATTTTATTGCAGGCCTGGTTGACAGGCTAAAAATCAGCTGCAGTGCATCCGAAACTGAACATTGACAGGAAACTGATGGTGAGAAAAGGGGGTGTGATCTGAATCTTGATACATATTACACAGCTTAACCCAGGGTCAATCAGCTTCATTTGTACATAGCACTTTAAACAAAATCTTGTTTAAATACACATATGTAGGAACATTGGCACAGAGTAGGCCATTCTATAAGAACATGGCTGACCTGTATCACACCACCAATTATCCATGCTTTCCCCATATCCCTTGATACCCTTATGTACCAAATATTGGCTGGTTGTGAATGGTCTTCAAGCTGATTTTCTCTATAATTACTTTGCAGTAGTTTGGCAGGCTCAGAGGTAAAGGTGTTTTTTTCTGGATGAGCCCCTGAGCAGGAGAGTGTTTTACTGCAAGTTGCATGGTTTATACCCACAGCCAGCAGCATCCAGCATGAATTAGCCAATAAAAGGCTGCAACTTGCTTTGTAATTCCTTTAACAGTTGCAACACATTGCTGGTAGTGTTTGTACATGGGGGTGGGGGGGAGAACGCGCAATCATTGCAGTTCCCCTGTAATATATATTACCTCTTTAAGATGTTATCACATTGTGTTTATGACCTTTTCTACTTACACTCACACTCTAAGGACTGCTCGACTCGATTGTGAGATGTGTTTCCCCTTCTGGGGAGAGATGGACTGTGGTACTTTCCTCACTGCTGTTACTCATCTTTTCTTTATCAAAGACTTTTTTTGCTCCAGCTTTGCACGTACTATTTCTTGCTTGATTGGGATGCACTGTGAATTTTAGTTTGGTGTGGTTTTCGACCAATGTTTTCTGGTGTTGAGCATATGCTCTGTGCAGCCTGGCTGGTAAACATCATGTTAACTGCTTCACCATCTCTGATGTGCCATCACTGCACTGAAATCAACTGCACGAGGGGAAAGAGAGCAACTTACACCAAAGGGAGAAAAACTCAAATTAGGCAGAAGCAAAATATTTCTACTAACCACTACATAATGTGTCAGCAATTTCAAGAGGAAATTAAAATAGTTATCTGGTAAAGAATTTGGTAGTGTGAGAGATAATGTCGGATTCGGATTATTCTTCAGTTAATTTTTTTACGTTGGATGTCTTTTCTGGTCATGAACCCTACGTTATGGGTTCACATATAGAGAGACAACTAATGGATCATTAACAAATGAATAGATGAAGAATGGGTGTTCACCAGGTAATCTGGGATTGGAATCAGGATCTGCTTGCATGTCATAGGAGTGGTGGGACATTTGAAAAAAAAACTGTTTTTTACATGTCACTGCTTTCCACGCTCTGGGATGCTACTGTGCACGAGAGGCGCTATATAAATGCAAGTCGTTGTTGTTGTACCCCCCCCCCCCCCGCCCACTCCCATTCCCTCTGCTATTATGCAGATGTTGGCCTTCAATCTACCAGATGAATTAGTCATTCATTTCATGACTGTTGGTGGGATGTTGTTCTGTGTTCTGTTGATTGCTTGTTTGCCTGAAAAAAAGTCACTAAACATGACAGCAGTTACCGATGGCGTGCTTTGAGATATTTCAAAATGCTAGGTGCTATATCAGATGTGCGGATTATTAGATCATCTGGTCCAGAATCTAATGTTGAATGTTCTATAAAAATCTCTGCTACGTGACGGAGGATGAGGTGTCCAGCAACAGAAACCCTCTCTTCCAGCACTGCTGTATGTAGGTAGCAAACTAGAACGGGTGTTAGCATCTGTATTTAAGGGGTACTCATTATGTACAATGTGGCACAATATAAACATCTCTTTTCCACTTTGGGTTGACCTGAGGCAGGCAGCCTGCTCCAAGACCTGCCAAAGCCACTGCCAGTTTGGTGGGACACTGATTGTTCCCTCCCAGCACTTCCTCCTCCTACCAGTGAACTGAACCTAGGCAATCCTAACTGTGACACTGTGCCATCCCACTACCAGTTATGCATTCCACCCCAAGAAGGAACACCTTTCATTTGTATATAATAATAACAATAATATAATAATTAAGCCTTGCATTTGATATAGCGCCTTATTACATAGTTGAGACGTCTCAAAGCACTTCACAGAATATATTGCAACGTCGATTGACTGTATTTTGTGGGCGAAACGCAGCAGCCAATTCCGCACAGCAGTATCCCATAACCAGTCGTGGATTTAATAACTATCCATGATCCTAAATTAATGTTCCTTCTCCCCCGGTCCTGGTCTCACATTTGTCTTTGTCTCTGGTATATTAGTTTTGTACCACAGGATCACAGATCTGCAGCATGTCCGGGCTGAGCTGTCAGATCTATAGCGTGATGATTGGAGGCTACGAGAGTTACTGGTGCTTATGTCTGACCTCAGTATTAATGTCAGGAATATGAGGACAGCGGCAGCTGCACCTCAGCGTTCTGTATCAGTTCACAAACTCCCTCACAGACCCACAGTAAAAGGTCACATTGCCTCTGCCCTCCTGCCTGCAGAGCTCTCTCTTGGTAGTGTGGCTGGTTGGGACTCTGCTATTCATATACACACAGTTAAAGAGAAGCGTGATAGAAACCCTAGCTTGTACCCTCAGGGTGGATTCTGTCCCCGGTTGACGTCATTTGTGCTTTCCCTTACTAAATACCACAAATTGGACAACCCAAGAAAAAACATTCCTGTAAAAGCCCCCCATGGCTAAAAACTGGATTGTTTTCTCCTTCCCTCTACATCCACTTTGCGCCTTCTTTTATTCTTGTGAGGTAGAGATCGATTCCTGCTGCTATTGGAGCTGCTTCTGTTAAAGCTCTGATGTAAGCCCTCGATGATAAACTATGGTTATTCTGTCAACAATTTTAAAGAATAAGAATTGCAGAATTATTTCCAAAGCAGTCTTTTTCTGTATTTTTCCAGCAAATACTGTATAGCCTATTGTTTCTGTCACCAAGGAAAGCTGGGGCACTTCCCTCTCAGTGTAAATGACTCTGATGCACAGGCTCCTGCTGAGAACATAACTTCCCACTTGGAGGTGAAAGCAGGTGCTGCCATTAGTATTATGGAGTTGCCAGGTGCTGTCAGGTGGTGCATCCCAACATCCTAATTACCATCTGATGTTATGTATAAATTCACAAATACCTTTGTAAAGGGCTTTCTCACTACCCAGATATTGGTTTAAACATTCCCAAACTGAACAATATCAACAGAAACTCTTTGAAACAAAGATAGAACCCTAGATATTTACAATGCAGAAGGGAGACCATTTGACCTATCCAGTCTGCACAACCTCTCAGAACAAAATGTTCACTCAGTCCCACTGCACTGCCTGATCTCCATATCCCTTCATGTATATATCTACTTCTCTCTTGAAGCCCATAAAGGCCTCTCCTCTCCAACCTTAAGGTCACTTAGACCTCCAACAGTTTCTCTGTATAATGGTCTCTGTCAGAAAGTCACTTGTATATGTGAACACGAGCAGGATAGAGCCAAGTACAGTTGTTAAGCCCCTGACGGCTGAATATCCAGCCACAAACTTGATGACCACAGGCATGGGAGGAAGCCATGGAAACGGATTCTCTAGTATTAGGAAGAGAGGAGCGAAAAAACATGTAGTCCTGTAATTGATCTCAGGACCTTTGGCTTGAGGAGGACAAAATCAGCAAAGCTTCTGCTCCTGATTCCTACCCAGTGCCACGTGGGGAAATTCCCTGTCTGCCGATGCTTGCTCTTTGCTCATATGTGAAGAAAATATACAGTCAATTCACTTTACAGTGTATCCTGTGAAGCGCTTTGAGACGTTGCTGGTATATTTTGCTGTATGCTCCACGCAGCTACTATTAGCCGGTCACAACACAGCAGATTGGCCCATTTATGGGGACATACGACAAGCGTAGCAGCTGAGTGGGTGTGTGAAGACAAACAGGTAGGTAAAGCACAGCCAATCTGGATGTAACATTGGTCTCTCAGCTGATTGTGAAGGGATGGGTGTGAGAATCGTGGCCTCAGTCACTTGCTCGGTCATTCTCTGTGCTGTATATTGCTCCCCAAATATTACTGACTGGCACTCGCTCACCACTCCTTGTTGTGTTTTTTATATATGCATTAAACCTTTTTTAGTTTTTGAATCTTATTTTGCCTACTTGAATTACTTGTGTTGTGTGTTTATTTTCTGTGAATGTTCCCATCCCTCCTAAGTGGGCTTTCAATACAACCCTCACAAATATTTATGGGTTTTATGTGCGCTCTCGTATACTTCTCTCTTCCCCACCCCTTTCCCCTCTCCATCCTTCCCCTCTCCCCCCTTCCTTCCCCTTCCTAGGGTCTTACAAAGAAGGTGTCAAATGTCTGACATCAGAGAACTTCTGCAGGAAATCCCATATATTAGGAGCTGGTTTTTGATTTCTGTTTTAAGCCTGAGTGAATGTATGTGTATGAGAGTCAGTTTCAAATGGACCTTAGCTCACTGTTTAGTGTGACACTGATTTCACTGTTAACCATGTGTGTGGAATCTGTTCAATCAATGAAGAGGTTAGACTGCTTTTACATTTGCTGATTTGCAGTTTGAGTGAAAAGGTTCAGTTAAAGGCATGAATGCATGTCTATTTTATGCTGATATCTCAATAGGTAGTTGTGCCCCTTATGATATAGACTGGTGAGTGAGGCATGGTCTCCAGCTTTCTATGTCATTGTGTCTATGCAGGAAGTTCCCATCAATCACAGCGAGTGTTTTGTGTGATTGTCACGGGATGTGTCACCGTGCACCATTACAGTACATGTGGAACACCACCTGACTATTTGCATACTCAAAAAGATTGAAAGCCATCCAAGATATCAAGTATTCTATTGTATTAGTGCCAACTACATTTTGTTAGAAATGATATTTCAGTGATAATCTCCTGTGTTTAATTGCTGCAATGTGATCAGCTTTTTTGGTGCCAGAGACTTGATGTTTTGTTTGGCGCTTTTATTTTAGGTTACTGGTCTGATTTGCAATTTAGTAGTTTTAGTAAATATATTACAATAACTTTCCTTCTCCCCTCAGCAGTGTTCACTCAGCCCTCCCGCTTTCCTGTTGAAGTTGTTTTCTTTGCCTTGTGTTTGCTGATGTAAATTGTGCCACATTTGCCTACAAAATCAGTAAATATGGCAGTAATTACCTGTAAAACACATGGCCTGATAAGGCATATAAAAAATGCAAAAACATTTATTTTTCAATGAATCTGTGAACAAGGATTTTATGATCTATTGTGTTGTGCAGTTCTCAAGGAACCGAGACAGTGGGAGAGTGCTCCGAGACGCTGCCCCACGTGAAGGGCGCTATGTAAATGCAAGTTGTTGTTGAGAGGGAGGAAATGACTGAGTAGAAGGATTCATTGGGCAATGGGGTAGCCATGGAGAGGGTAAGAGAGCTAGTTTTCCCAAGATTATCAAGTTTAGAATTCGTGTCTTGTACATTTGGAGTCCTGTAGCTCAGTGGTTAGAGCACTCGCTTTGCAAGTGAGAGACCTGAGTTCAATTCCAGGCAGAGCGAAACCTTGGGCAAGTTTCCTTACTCCACACAGAGCCTAATAATAATCCCTCCAAAACCCAAAACAATAATAAATTGGTCATTTTCAATCTACGACTGTTTGTGGGACATTGCTGTGCGCAATTGGCTGCCGCGTTCGCCCACAAATATACAGTCAATTTACTTTACAGTGTGTTCTGTGAAGCGCTTTGGGACGTCCTCCCGACGTGAAAAGCGCTATATCAAATGCAAGGATTATTATTATTATTATTATTTGAATCTAGACTAACAAAGAATTAATTACTTTCTCATTGGTGGTATCATAGCCAATAATACTTGTATTATATTTTGGAGTCAGGGCAACACTGGATCAGTTTCCGTCCCCATCACAAATCGTGCTGGCTGACAAACTATTCAGGTCTGGTGCCTGCCTTGCGTGCTGAAAGCGGGCTCAGGAATGTTTGTGGAATTTGTACAACCTTTCCTGCAGCTCAGCACACAGTGTTTACACGGAGGTGTTGTTGGGAGCGTGTCCTTGCTGGTTGCTCTGGAATCGTTCTGTGGAGATGTGCACAGTGATAGCTGATATCGAGGGCTGTGAGTGTAATCGTTTCAGTTAATACCTATCCTGCAGTTTAAAGATCATGGTGATATTCAGTAAGTACTGGCAGTGCCTATATATTACAGCTATGTAAAACATCACAGGAATTCCAAGGCATCTTGACAGGAAACTTTCCAGAGGACAGTAGAATCTCTTTCATCTTTAACGATAAAAGTATTTGAATATTCTCTCCACCCCCTCCCCTCAATCTTCCATAATTGTACAAAATGGGTTGTTACAGTCAGTGGAATAGGACCATAGATCCTCTGTAGTGAGTAATGTGATACAGTGAAACTCACAGATTTTGTATCAGTCAGGACTATAACATTTAATATAACTTGCGCAAAGTCCGAATTGCAGACAAACTGTAGAAGTCGTATTTCACATCTTCTAGATGTCTCAAAGCGCTTCACAGAATAGACTGTAAAGTGAATTGGCTGTATATTTGTGATGCGTAAGGGTGTCATTTCCTGCGTTTCAGGGCCCTCCAGTAAGCGGGGGAGTAATGGAGGGTAAGAGAGTGGAGTTAGAGGGTGATTAATAAGAGTAGTGTAAAAACATCTAAATGGGTTTGATAGGAAACTGAATGGGACTCGTGTAAATGTACAACGGGCGTTTATATGATTTCAAAAGATAAGACTTGTGCGAGATTTACTGTACAATGTGTGTGCATGTCATATCTGGGAACTTATTGCTCAGTTCTGGACTGATTTTTATGAAGCAACAATCTAATCCTTGTGCAATAGGATTGTGGTGGTGGAGGCAGTAGGAGAGAATGGACTTGTGTTTTTATATATTATGTTAAACCGTCTGAATGTGATTCACAGCTATTACTGTCAAATATTGTGGTTTTTTTTGATAAAGGGTGACAATTTAAATTCAATTTCAAGGGGGAAATTCAATCAAGGTGGAGTTCAGTCACCTGCTCCTGATTACTGGTCAGCAATCCTGCTGGAGGCTCATATACTATCAGATGTGAACAGTAGCTCTGCTGTGCTGGATCCATTAATATTTAAATTTCACCCACAAAATAGAGGCAAATCACTTTACAGTATATTCTGTGAAGCGTTTTGAGATGCATTGAAGACCTGATAAGGCGCTTTATCAAATGCAGGGATTATTATCATTTGTGTTGATATTTACTGCCATGATCCAGGAGGTAGCTGTAGGCAGTGGGCAATCTGTCACCCTGCCTGCCCTGCCTGCCCTGCCTGCCGGGGGAGGAATGGAAAAATTGAAGCAAATGCTACCCAGAGGAGAGGGCAAAGGAAAGGAAGAAAGTTGATGAGGGGGAAGAAAGTAAAATCTGTTTGACATCTATCACTTGGTCACTTGAAACCACAAACCGCTACTTCAGACCTACTTACCAGGAGGAGAGGCGGTGCTCTCAGTTTCCAGGTCTAAAGGAAGTTTAGATGCTGCTTCCTGGCACTGTAATTAGACAATATTCCAATTAATTGCAACAAAACACAAAATACTGCAGATGCTGGAAATCTGAAAACAAAAACGGAAGTGGCTGGGAACACTCAGCAGTTCAGGCAGCATCTATGGAGAAAGGAAAGTGAGTCAACGTTTCGGATCCCTAAAGGGTCAAACGTTGACTCACTTTCCTTTCTCCATAGATGCTGCCTGACCTGCTGAGTGTTCCCAGCGATTTCTGTTTTTGTTTTCCAATTAATTGTGTTGGGTTGTGGGAACTTGATATTTGCCTTGGGACATCCTCCCTCGTCCCCCGCCTCCCCTCAGCTCGCACTCCCAGTCAGTTGTATGAAGCACTTAGAAGCCAGCAGCTCGATGCAGTGATTGGGGGAGAACAGAAGAGTGCGTATTCTGGAGTGATAAAATCAGATGGACCGAAGGGACTTCTTCATCCAGACCGATCTTGTGACTTTCTCAACATGAAAGGCATAATATAAATTGTTGTGTCAATGAAATGGTCAATTATCCATCCTTGGCCTGCCAACCTTTTCTTTCATTGACGTTTCTCTGATCAGTTTCTTCTGGTGAAAATAGTCTGAGTGACAGCATTCAGGAACAAAAACCAAAAGTGAGAAAGATGTGCGAGGGGGAAAGAGAACAGAATAAGGCAGGGATGACAGTAAGGGAGATGGAATGTTGACTGCCACCAAGCTGATAATGAGCATTCGCTTTCTTCATGTATAGATGTTATCTGTTGTTTATGTGAACCTGAATTCCAAGTAGAATTGCTGTTCCTTGGACAATCTCGGGGGCATTAGGTTACGAGAAAACAAATATTCCAGGGAAGCCTTGCCTTTGGTTTCTTACATAATTATGTTAGTTTACACTTGCCTGTCTTTCTAAATAGTATTTTACTTCCCCAATGACTCATCTAGTCACACTCACCCTGAATCTCTGAGATTTGAGAGTCAACAAGAGAATTATATTATGTAAAAGGTGCCAATGTGCTCAGTGCTGAATCTCTGCTCCTGTCAATGCTGTAGCTCGACACTTCCACAAGGGCAGCTTGTTTTACAAATATGAGGAACAAGCTCTCTGTGTTGATGAAATCTGTGGCTTTTTGCTACTGTTTGGAACCAGGTGACGGAGATTTGAAGATTGTTTATAGATAAAGTAATGGAATTCATATTCCGTACAAACAGATGCGGTATTCAGTCTGCTGTTAGACTTGCACTGAGTTTGAACGAGCTCATACACATTTTTCCAACAAATTCAGTTGCTACACTTGACATTAATTACCTTAAAACACTTTGAGATGTTTCAACATTATATTTGCTATAACATTATCACTAGAAGGTAGTGGGAACCTAGTATCGATCCAGATAAATTGCGCTTAATATTTCTCGATTTGTTCCCAATACCTTCCATTTTGACTAAGCTTTTTATGATTACCCTTTGCTTTTCTTGACCAGTTATTAATCTACACCTACATCTTGCCCTCGATGCTCAGGAACTTTATAGAATAATAGAAACTAATACATAGGAGAAGACTTGGAGCTTATGCTGGTGCGAGATCAACCACTGGAACTAGGCACTCTCATCCCAGTTGCTTGCTTTCTCCTGGTACCTTTTAATTTCTGCCTCCAATTATTTATTCAATTCCCTTTTAGTAGAAAATTGCAGTTTTTAAATCTGTCTCGTGAACTTTTATCAAACGCTTTTATCCAACTGGCAACGCACTGTTCCAAATCTCCTTTACCATCAAACTCAATGCAGTTTTGTCCCTAACATATTTGCAAGAGACTGTCCGGTATTAAAGCAATCTGTTTTCTTTATTTAGGAAAAGTACGTAAAGCAAACTTTATTTCCTCTTCCACGTTCTATTCAAGGGTACGTGTGTTTCCTGACACAATTGCAATTAATGTTTTCTTATTCCAGACTAATTATACAAGGAACCACCCTCAACAAATATGCATTGCGAAATGGAAGAGCGTGTTCTTACTTGAATTCTGTTCTCCAGAGCTGCTGAGCTTACCAGCCAGGCTATTGAACAAACTACCAAATAGAGAATCACTAGTGTATTTTATTTTAAAGGCAGTATGTTGCAGTAATATTTTTAATTCAACTGATCGATTTCAAGACCTCCTCACTCATTTTCAAATCCCTTTATACCCTGGCACCTCTCCAACCTGCTTGCTCCCCAATCCTGCATGTCCCTTGTGCCCCTCCGTTCCACCATTGGTGGTTGTGCCTTCAGCCATTATGCTCTAAAACGCTAGAATTTAATATTGATTTTCATCCTTGCATATTGCACCTTCTCCCGTACAGCCAAAATATTCCAGTTAGCAGTTTTTTCCCCTCTAGTATGTTTTCCTATTCTCCAGCCTCTCAGTCATCATTGCTTCATCTTTTTTTTCTTTTGCCTCATCTATTTTACAACCTCACTCCAGTAACTAAGGCTATTCTGGTTACTGGTACTTGACTTCCCGTAGAATCACTGCTAAACCCCCTAAGTCTGGTCACTCCCATTGCCTGTTGTAACCTGCTGAATCACCTGGATTACTCCACAAACTCACCTCCCTTTTTGAAAGATCTGTGTTTGCTTTCCACATTTGGGTAACAAAAATAAGTATTCCCCTCCTATCTGTTCATGAGATTTTGTCAATTTCCTATCAGTATCTTGGCTCAGTTGGCTCACTTTCACCTTTGGATTAGAAGATTGTGGGTTTAACCCACAAGTTGGTACTTGATTTCCTAGCCCAGGCTCACTTTCCTGTGCAGTACTGGAAGAGCTTTGCATTGTCAGAGGTACCATCTTTGGATGATTTTAAACCAAGATGCCACCTACTTGTCCTGAGATGGATGTTAAAAATTCCATGACACAATTTGAAAAGAGAAGGGATTTTTTTGCTGATGTCTTTGCTAACAATCCTCCAGATCAAGGCTTCTCAAACGTTGTCATAGTGAGTTTCCCTCAGCTAAGAACAAACTACATTGTTCCACCCCATGCGGAAGAAAAAAGTAAAAAAAAATGTAATTCTGCCCATATGACTCACTCCTTCCACAGACTAGGTTCCATCCTAAATTACACCTTCATCTAATCTCTTCAGGGATCTGAATACTCACTAATCTACAAAAGTATTCGACCACAACTGCAAAATATCTATTAGTTCCTTCTTATCTGATGTTCAACATCAGCCTAGTTTTGCTCCAGTCGACCTTGCCCACCATATCCCATTACAAACAGCTGAAAACCCTTAATAATGAGTGTGGTAAATGGTTGGGTTGTGTGTGCGCATGTGCCAACCTCGCAAGAATGAATTCAGACTGTTCTCGCGAGGCTGGCACATGCACCGCACCACCCAGCAGCTACCTGTATGTACCAGCCTCTCTCAAGCTTAGGTTAACTGGTGTGTGTGCCTTAGTCTGAGAATCTCTGCTCTAGGTATATTGGCCATTCACTTTATAGCTGTCTGTGGGACCTTATTATGCACAAAATGGCTGCTGCGTTTCCCTACCAAAACAACTATTCTTCCCAAACACTACTGAGAAGTGCCTTTGATGTATAAATGCAATTAAACATGCAAATTATTTTTGTCCTATTGTGCCACATAATGATCCTTTACATGGAATATTTATATGGAATATCATATAGGTAAACGTAGCAGACAATGTGTGGCAGAGGGATTTACTTACAGATACTGGACTTGCCCCACACATAGTCAATTCACTTTACAGTATATTCTGTGAAGCGCTTTGAGATGTCTTGAAGACGTGATAAGGCACTGTATCAAATGCAAAGATTATTATTGCCCAGATGTAGCATAATATTAATATTCCCTGCATTCACAGAATATATTGTAAAGTGAATGGACTGTGTTTTGTGGGTGAAACAAGCACTGCAGCTTCCCACAAACAGTCTTGGATTAAGTGACCAAATAATTATTATTTTTTTGCTCTGAATATAGCTCTGGGAATAACGATCGCTGCAACTATGGCCCTGTTGTGGATTAAGTTTCTGCTGCTGCGATTGGCAGGGAATGGGTGTGTGTTTACGCTGCAGTTGCAGCTAATTGTGTGCCCTATGATGGCTCTGCTGTGGGCGCTGTCACGTCTCTCACGCTTCCACTCACTGTGGCTGGGACACGCTGCAGTGTGGGCTGGGCTTGTTGCACTGACTGTACAGTTACAGACACCGACACAGTCAGTAAGTTAGTAAGTTACCAGAGAGCGATTGTTGGGTAAGTACAGACTGTACTAATGCTGTAAAATCAAGCTTGTGCAATATGAGACGCTCTCCCTGTATGATGCAATGTATTTCAGGCTCCAGTGTGTGCAGCGTTGCCGATACTGTGTGTGTGTGTGTGTGTGGGGGTGTGTCTGCCTCGGCCGGTGCTCTATAACACCCTGTGTTTGTGCTCCATTACACGGGGAAAGCGAGATGTGTTGTGTGTGCTCAGCTGTCAGTGTAGCCAAACGGGCAATCACTAACTTGTGCTAAACTCTGCACATTGTACTGTTAGTTGTATGTGTGTAGGGATGACTCGCCAGTTGCAAACCTCGACTGTCCAAATAAAAAAAAGTTGCAGACATTGACGAAAGTCTTTTCCTGAAACTGCGAAGCGATTTTCTCCCTGAAATATTTGTTCAGGGTGTTTTTTTCTGCATAGCATATTGGTTTACTCTTTTGCCTTGTTAGCCTGTGTGTGAGGCTGTGTGTGTGTGTGCTGCCCCAGGGTATACTCTTAATGTGCTCTATTTGTACCTGCCCAAAACTCACTCGGAGCCAAACCCAATGATTTAGAAATTCTGAACATTTTTTTCCAAGGGTCCTTCCCCACTCCCCAGTGTGCAAACAAAGTTCCACATTAAGTTTTGAGAAGTTGACTGATTTAACCCATAGCAAAAGATTACTTCTCCAAGAAACAGTGGTCTTTGTGGACAAAGAAAATATTTCACATAGATTGCATTGTGGATGATTTTCTTTTTAAAAAAAACTCATTTATTGTCTGGAAGGATACAGGTTTAAGGGCTTAGAGAAGATAGCTCCAGTGAGAGAGATTGCAGAGCCAACATGGGGAAAGGGTACAAAGGTGATTAGAATAGCTCGCTCCAGTGGGGGAGCTAGCACCAAGACAACAACAACAAAATTACATTTATAGAGCGCCTTTCACGTCGAGTGGATGTCCAAAGGCGCTGGATAGTCAGAGTTATGGTCCTGAGCTGAGGGTCGGGGTCAGGACGAAGAGGGGCTACAGCAAGTGAGTGGCCTGTAGGTTCAACCCCACATCAGGCTTCGAACCCTTATAGTCTGTGCTGGCACTCCAATGCTGGGGATTGTAGGAGATGCTGTCCTTCGGATGAGACGTTAAACCGAGGACGCCTCCACCCGGACAGGCAGATCTTAGAGATTCCTTGGCACTATTGGAGAACAGAAGGGAGTTTTTTCTGGTACCTTGGCTAACAATTTCCCCAATAAGATTGATAACTTATTCCATGGCTGCATGGACATTGCTGCACAAATTGGCAACTTTTCTTACTCCACACACCTCTGTTTACCGAGAAGTAAGTAGGAACTCGGTTGTTAGTCGCTTGGCGGATCGCTTTCTGGGGTAATAATCCTTTCAAAAAAATTATGGTCATTCAATCCACGACTGCTGTGAGACTGCTGTGCGCAACTGGCTGCCGCGTTTCACCCACAAAATATGCAGTCAATTCACTTTACAATAGGCATATTTAAAACAGGTAAGAATACAAATGATTCAGGGATGGGCATTTTGTTCGATTTACCCGGTGTCGGGGTTAACTGGCATCCAGCTAAAGAGTATTCACTGTATTCTGTGAAGCGCTTTGCGATGTCTCAATGACCCTATATCAAATGCAAGGATTATTAGTAGTAGTATCCTCGAGTTATCAATCTTTTTAGATTGTGCACCTAAAAAAAAACATTATTCCTGCTATTGCATTCTGCAGAAGAGGCTGCTTTGTAACTGTTTCTGTCTCACTCTGTTATGCAGATTGTGTGACAGCGCACAGTGTGACTGACATCTACGTCATGCTCTGCCACAGGAATTGCATAACAGAAGTGAAACAAGTTACACTTATGAAGGTGGAGCGAACTTGGCAATGGGTTGTTTCTCTCCATTGCTGTATTGCCTTTTGACTCTGAAGTAGGCTGAATGGGGTCAGTCAATGCTGGGATTTGAACTCATAGCTTTTTGAAGTGAGTACTGAGGTGTTGGGGCTCTGACACCAATCTTGTTGCTAGAATAGGGAAATCCTCTGACCCACCTTACACTATATTTGGGTCACTGAGTTCAGTTTGTGGTGATATACGTACTCTATAGAGACACTGCTGGTCAGCAGCAAAACTGCATGAAGATTTAGGAAATCGGAATTCCCTCCGACTCTCACCATTCTTTCCTCTCGGATGTTATTGGGGGGCTGGATCGGTACCTCCAAAGGAAACCTCTAACATGCAGTGGAGGATGTGACAAAGAGCAGGCAGGTCACAGGGATCAGCTGGCATTCAGGGAAATATTTTGTCCCATGGAACTGATGCAAAGATTTTATGATGTGTTGATGTTGGAATAGGCATTTGCAGTTATTTGCACATATTCAATCTTAGCTGGATAGCGATGACTGGTATGTTTCTTTGCTGCTTTAAGCATCTTTTTTTAAGTGACAAAAAAAAAACAAATTATATTTCTAATCGGGTGGATTGACAACGCAGGTGGCCTTTGGCCCATACTGTCTGTGCATTACCCTTTCTGTGTCTTAAATTTTGTTGAATTTATAATAATAATCCTTGCATATGATATAGTGCCTTATCACATCTTTGGGACGTCTTAAAGTGTTTCCCAGGATATACTGTAAAGTGAATTGACTGTATTTTGTAGAGGAAACGCAGAAGCCAATTGGACACAGGAGTGTCCCACAAACTATCGTGGATTGAGTGACCAAATTTGCACTGTGCCTGTGGTATTGTTACTCCAAACAGATCTAGTGAGTGTTTGTGTTTGTTTGCCTGTTTGAGCATTTTGTTAGCATGTTAGAAGATCACTGCATTTAGCTCAATTTGCATTGCAGAGATGAGTGATGTGATTGGAATTTGAATTCACATTAGTGTGGACCTGAAGCACCATTGGTCTGGGAGTAATTAGAATCCATTGTGGAGAGGCTGCTTTACTGCGGGTACACAGAACAGTTGGCCAGACTGTAAAGGGGCCTTTCTGCTTTAAGCGAGTGGTGATCTCATTAGTAGCCGTTTGTCTGCACACGTGCAGTGCCATGTGGCATTTCTAGCTGATTCCTGCTGACGTTGAGCATCGGGCAGCCTGGGATAGGCTGAGAGCAACTGACAGTGTGAGGGGGTGGGTTTATGCTGTTGTCTACACACAGGCTTCAGGAATGTAAGCAATATGCTCCAGTGGCTGCCTGTAATTATTCAGAATGGGGACGTTTGTGGTCGAGTGGAACTGAGGATGTAACGGTGCCCGACATGGTAATCTGTGGGGTAACCACAGGATTAAGTGGTTATACTGGCAGGGTTATTTTAAGGAAAGATTCCTATTGAGCAGTGTATCTGGGAAGCTCGACATTTCACTGAAACACTCGCTGTAGGAATTAGCCTCTACTGTACACTCAACCAATTGAGATCGAGAGCAAGTGTGATATCAGGGACGTGATGGGTGTGTAAACGTGAGCCTGATAGCAAATCCTCTGGGTAACGCTGGGGATGTGATTCCTGGTAAAAACTAATTTGCTTTCATGGCTGAGCTGCTGAACTCTAGCTGCCACAGAGTTCATTGAAGGAAATCTACTTGCAGCTTTGGTAGAGATGGAACTGAACTCAGTTCAGACTGTAAATTTTCAAGGCTGAGGAGAGCATTCTCTCTTCCCCCCCACCCCCCGTTAGTTATTACCAAGCCAGGGTCGCAGCATGTGTATCTACGCCTTTCCCTGGGATCTGTATAGTATCTTCAGGTGGAATTGAGTGTAGTCCAAAGATATATTGATGCATGAAATACGACTAGAATGGTGCATTTCAACACCGTATTTTGGCGATCAAAGTAGCCAGTTTTCCTATTAATGCAGATTCCCTTAGTGTGACTATCAGCTGAAACTGGGATTGATGTGTTTAAACTGAAACCACATTGTCCAGAACTGGGAGATCCACTTGGTGTCCGGGAAGAGTTGTGTCCCTGAACGTTTGTATAACTTGAGTAGAAATTACAATGAAAGTAATTGGTGCTCTGCTGTGCTCAGAAACCAGTGAACTATCTGTCTGATGTACACACTCCATGAACCTTTCATTTATATCATGATGGTTAATAAATTCATGTCAAAAGTTTCAAATTCTTGGGATTCTCTGAGATTCAGTTCTGAACATGAAGAAATCTTAAGCAGTTTGTTATATTCTTCTAATCGGTGTGTGCCTGAAGTTCCACAGCTGATGTGAGATTAGTTATAGGCATCAGAGATCAATTGTCTGCCATTCTTGTGAGCTGAGTGAAGCTTCAAGGCTGAGTAGAAATAATAATATTAATAATAATCATTGCATTTGATATAGCTTGATTTCTATTCCAGTCTCAAAGCGCTTCACAGAATAGACTGTAAATTTAATTGACTGTATATTTTGTGGGCAAAATGTAACAGCCCATTGTGAACAGCAGTGTCCCACAAACAGTCATGGATTGAGTGATCAACTTATTATTTTATTTGTTTTTTTTAAGGCATTATTATCCCCATAAAGCGATCAGCCAATCGACTAACAGCCAGGTTCCTACTTACTGCTAGATAAACAGAGGAGTAAGGAATCTTGCCTGAAGTTTTGCACTGCCCGGGTCCTCTTGCTTTCAAGGCGAGCGCACTAACCAATACGCTATAGGACTCCAGAAAGTTTCAATTATGTTAACAAGGCTTTGTTTTCATTTCCCTAGGTACCTGGTACCTGTAGGAACAAACATCTGCAGCTTTGCTGACTTGCGGTGATTGACAGAGGCCATGGGGACAGAGACAGTAAGTTACAAATGCTCTCTCAGTCCTTACTCTAATACCTGATTTTGTGGCCCATATGAAAAGTGCAGCTTTATCTGAGATTGAAAATAAGAATGACCAAGATAGTGTTTGCCATGAGAACAGTACATTAACCAGAGCTACAGGCCACTGGATAAGGTGCAAACTGCAGCCCCTTCCTTCCCTCATACACCCAGCACAAATCAAATGCTTGGTAAATGATGCTTGGGTGCGAAACAGACCGTTTATACTCACACTGCAGAGCTCTCATGGTACACAAGGTGATTGGAGGTGATTAATGGTGTTGATTATCTCCGGTCCAGTGGGCTACTGACAGCCGTGATTATTGCCTATTATAACCAGGTGCCTAGGAATCAGCTGCTGACCCAGGGAAGGCACTCAGTGTTGTCACAAAGTGTTAATGCTGAGCAATGCTCATCACCAGGTCTACACTTCACATCACGCACTTGTAGATATGGGCTGTAGAGGAGTTGGTTGGGGGTTTGATCTTCCTTTCCTTTCAGTGGGAAAGACCACAGCTTGCATCACTTCCATAAAGTGTGAAAATGCACCCAAATAAAATAAGTTCTTTACTAAATTAATTCAGTGCAAATGCAAAAATCCACAATTTCTGGATCAGTAACTCAGGACAGATGATTTAACTCCTGAAATATATACGGTCGGTGTTGAAAATGATTGAATGCACTGTGCAGGTAGTTTGTGAAGAGCTGGAGAGAATCTCACTCTTTCATTACATGGTAACAAAACAGATCCTGTAGTTCTCAGCATGATTCTCCGAGGAGCCCACAATTCTCCGAGGGCCTGCCTGCACCTGGGCCTGGGTGTGCGTGAGAACCGTGGAAGAAATCAAAAGAAATCAAAACTCACCGATAGCATGAAATCTAGGTTAAAGCGACCACATGCTTTGAGGAGCCTGTGGCTGAACTCTTCCACCAATGTTCAGCACTGAACGGCCATCGGCGGTGGAGTTTTCTGGGTGAAACGCAGCAGTTGCACGCAGCAATATCCCACAAACAGCCATGGAGTGATTGACTAATCTTATTTGGGGGGGGTTGTTGGCCAGGATATAGGGAGAAACTGCTTCTCTTTTTGAATAGTGCCAGGAGATCTTTAATGTCCATCTGAACAGGCTGACATGATCCCGGTTTAATGTCTCCTCCGAATTACGGATCATTCTACGTGAATGCAAGTTGAACTGGCTCAGCCAGTCTGCCTTCTCTACTAGTGCAAAGTTCTGAGAGAAGTATGCAATTATATAATTAAAATGTAATCTGCTTTCATTTATTTCTATCTTTGGAAACTAGCAGGGATGTTGGTCCATTTGTTGCGAGGCGTAGCTGAGCCCAGCAGGACTGAAGGTAACTAGTTGCAGGTGGAGCTTGGTTCGTGAGCTGATGTACAACCCCTCACACTGGTGGTTGGTAATGGTTCTGAATCACTCACATAGTCAACAGATGAAAAAGCACAAAAGAATATTGGTATAACTTAAAGTTCCTGTTCCAAAATATCAGGTGACAATGAGTAACTAAATAAACCACGTAAAGACAGTGTGATATCAGGGTTGTGCACAGATTAGACTATGGGGAGATCTGTCACATATCCTCAGGTTAGATAATAATAATTTGGTCACTCAATCCATGACTGTTTGTGGAATGCTGCTGTTCACAATTGGCTGCTGCCTTTCACCCACAAAATACACAGTCAATTCACTTTACAGTATATTCTGTGAAGCGCTTTGAGACGTCTCAATGACTTGATAAGGTGCTGTATCAAATGTAAGGATTATTATATAAACTTGAAATGGGAAGTGTAAAAAGACTGGTAAAATATCTGACTGGTGCAAATACATTTTCAGAAGATGCTGGCAGGTACATAGGTAAACCTTGTTTCTGTGAAGCTTCTCTGCAGTATTCATTTCTAACAGAAATTGTTTTTCTACTGAGTGCACAAGCAAGGTGGGGTAAGGAATGCGTTCTGACACAAGGTTGAGTGAGTTTGCTTTATAGATAGTGCGAACTCAGCCTTACAGGAACCTATGTTAGCTGGGGAGAAAAGTTGAATATCCAATAATTGAGAGTGAGACGACTGTGTGATTGTCAGTCAAAGCGCGTTTTTCTAATACTTTTGCACGGCAAGCCCCCAGAATATTGCCGACAATACAAAATTATATTTATAACGCGCCTTTCGCGTCGGGAGGATGTCCCAAGGGGCTGAACAGTCAGGGATTAGGACCCGAGCCGGGAGGGTGGGGGGTTGTGATCAGAGAGGGTGGAGGGTAGCCTAAGGCACAGTCGAATAGGGGTCTTGAGGCATGCCTTAGGAAAGGGAGTGAGGTGAAGGGAATGTGGGATTGAGTTCCAGAGGTTGGGAGGCGGAGAGGTTGAAGGCCCAACCGCCGGTGGTGGGGCAGACCAGTGGGGGAGATAGAGCAGGTCGGAGCCTGCTAAGCTGTTTGAATGGACAGGTTGATAAGGGGTTAGCAGGTTGGAGAGGTAGGAGGAGGCAAGGCCATGAAGGGCCTTCAAGGTGAGGATGAGAATTTTGAACTCGATCCTCTGATGGAGAGCAAGTGGAACTGGGCGAGGTTAAGTGTGATGGCATCACAGAGCCTGGTGTGGGAGAGGGCACAAGCTGCAGAGTTCTGGATGATCTGGAGCTTACGGGGGGAAGAGTTGGAAGACCAACAAGCAGGGTGTTGGCATTGTTGAGCCTGGTTTTAATGACGGCACCTATGAGGGATTCAGTGGCCTGAGGGGTGAGGTAGTAGTGGAGTCGGGCAATGTTGCGGAGGTGGGGGAAGGCAGAGCAGATCATGACACTGATGTGGAGGAGAAGGGATAGTTGAGGATCCAACAAGACCCTAGGTTCCTAACAGTCTTGGTGAGGTGGAGTGTGCATCCTTGGACCTGAGGTTCAGAGGCGCTGGCCCGAGCCAATCAGCAGAGCCTCGGTCTTGCTGACGTTCAACTGTAGAAAGTTAGCTCTCATCCAGGACTTGATGTCTGTCAGGACATCAGTGGTCCTGGGGTTGAGGGTGGAGGCTGAGAGATAAAGTTGGGTGACATCCTCATACATGTGGAAGTTGACCCCATGTCTGCGGATGATGTCACCAAGAGGAAGCATGAACAGTTTGAAGAGGAGAGGACCAAGGACAGAGCCCTGAGGAACACCACACAAGGCGGTGTGAGGGCTGGAGGAGAAGCCATTTGTGGAGCCGGTATGAGCGATAGGATCTGAACCATTCAAGGACGGAACCTTGAAGGTTAAGGTGAGAGGAGAGGCGGCGGTGGAGGATAAAGTGGTCCACAGTGTCAAAGGCAGCAGAGGTCGAGGAGACACAAGGATCCCCAGTCACAGATGGACAGAATGTCATTTGTCACCTTGATCGAGGCTGTTTCCAGGGCTATCTGAACACAACGTTGAATGGGTGTCTATTGGCTTGAAGTTAGGTGCCCACTCCTTTAATTAGCCTGGCAAAGTCCAGTTACACAAAGCATGGCATGTCTGTTGGTCCAGGCTATCAGCTCCATGTAGAGATGGTCCCAGTTGATGCCAAGAAAGATCTTGCATGTTTATATCATTGTATTATATTGAACCATCTCTATTGTGTCAGATGTAGTAACTGTTTTTGGAAGTTCTTGGTCTTGAAGATTGTTGGCCAGGACAATGTAAGAAACAGCCGTCTGGTTTTGAATAGAGTTGTGGGATCTTTAATGTCTACCTGAAGGATAGGCAGACAAGAACTCGATTTAATCGGGAATGCACATGGCAACAGAGGTTCAAACCCCAAAGAAGGCTGTGCGGAATAGCTGAAAGCAGAAGCCACTTATCCTTCAGAAAGCAAATCGAAATTCTCTTCAACTCATACCAAACAGTGATAACTACAAACCTGTCTGTGGTTGGTATTGTCACTCTGCAGTGTAAAGGAAGCACGGTGTACGTCACAGAACATACTTGATGTGCCCTGGCTCTGAGTCACTGATGTGGGGGTTGGGAGA
This sequence comes from Callorhinchus milii, assembly GCF_018977255.1. NCBI lineage: Eukaryota > Metazoa > Chordata > Chondrichthyes > Chimaeriformes > Callorhinchidae > Callorhinchus > Callorhinchus milii. Next base: position 10,591,049 of record NW_024704751.1, on the reverse strand, counting down.
CAGACATTTGCTGGTGATTGCTGATGAGCTACTGTTTCAATTGTTCTATGTTTTATCATTGATTCGCGCCAAGTGAGAATTGCAGAGTGAGAATAAGTGGCCAATGTAACAGAATTAAATACAAACACAATCTTTCTCAGATGATGTTGGCACCATCTATCTTGATGCTGTGAACAGGCAGATCAGCGTCCACAGTAACCTGACTAGCACTAGCTAGGAAGTGACAGCAGCTCAAGTCAGTTAGTCATTATAGCAGATCAGGCTCTTAGTCTGATCCTAACTGAAATCTTATGGTTGATGTTTCTCACTGATTGTTAATTAAACAACATGAACCTGTGGCAATCCTTGATAAGATGCCTGTCCCTTTCTTCCATGCCAGTTGTCTTTGTCTTCTCTAATGTTTCTTTCTGGGTTTCCTTTTTCTTTCTCTAATCCTCCCTCTTTCTCTACTTTGCTCTACTTAGTTTCTGTAGTTCTCTGGTTTGTCCTTTCTATATCATAGTGAATGTACAGCAGGGACACAGGCCACTCGGCACAACGAGTCCATGTCATGTTATACTCCACACGAGTCTTCGCACATTTCTTACTCTGTCCCACAACCGTCTCTTCCCCTCTCCCTCTTGTGAGAGAACAGTGTCACTTGTGCTTTCATTAGTCTATATTTCTTTTCTTTCTCTCTCTTTCTCACGCACTCTAACACTCTCTCACACACACTCACTCTCACACTTCTGACTGATTCACTCTCTTCTGTTCCCTCCCTGCATAGGCTGGTTGAAGTGTCTTTTTATCTCTCTCAGACTTTCCTTTTGTCATAGTATCATGTCTGTTTGGTTCACTCAAGTCTCTTGGATTATCACTCTGGGTTGGAGTGTACATGTGCACGTGTATGTCTCTCTCTCTCCGATGCAGTTTTTGCCTCCCTCCTTCCTGCCTTTATCTGTCTGAGTTCCTTTACCTCGATGACTGGCCTGGTTTTATTACTGTGCATCATGGTTGTGTTGGGAAAGGGCGGGTCTGTATCCAGTATCTACCACAAGAGGGTGACAGCGAGCTGCGGTTAAACCCAATAGTGACAGACCAGTACTGCAGCCGGTCACTGAGCCCAGTCTGGGACAGACATCTGGACAAATCAAAATAAAAGGAGACTCAGAGCAGTAGAATTTACATACTGAATGCCTCCCTACCTCTGTGACCTGCTAACTCCATATTGACTTGTCCGCTCCCCCCGCACAGCAGGCTCCAACCTGCTCCACCCCCCCCCCCCCCCCACTGTCCCTTCACTTCGCTCCCTCCCTCGCCTCCTTCAAGGCACGTCTCAAACCCCTCCTCTTCCACCGCGCCTTTGGCCACCCACCTACCCCCTACCCTCCAATCCTCCTGATCCCAACCTCCTCCTCGGGTCTAATTCCTGACTCCAGCACCTTGAAATGTCCTCCCTACGTGAATGATGCTGCGTAAATGTAATGTGTTCTTGAATGCAAGAATGCCCTGGGAGCTACTCGGTCCCTAACGCAAAGCACTTTCTCAGCACATGGTAGTGTGAGCTGATACCTGGTTGTTTTGTTGCACATCCTGACAGGCTACCCCGACTCGTGATTGTAAACTGCATGATTGTAGACTAAAATCTGAGACAATTGTTCTTTCTCTTCCTCACATGCGCACAGACATGCACACAGAAGGATGAATGTCTTTGTGCCCCATTCAGAGAAGAGAGACTGAGCAAAGACAGTCAGATTGTTGCTGTTCAGGGTCGGTGAACAGTTGGAGCTGTCTGTGATGGAGCACAGGTTACACAGCGCTCGCTGACTGGATTGTTGCTCTATAGGAGGAGCTGCTTCGCTGTCCTCTCTCCTTACGTACACACACGCGCACACACACACACACATAGCTGTGGTACAGCAGGCAGGGAGAGAGCTGATTGGACAGACCTGGGGAAAGGCTGCGTTACATTATTCACTGTGACTCAGGCAGGCTGGGTGTATTAATCAGTTTCGATTGCCGGCAGAAGCGAGAGCAGAGATGAAGGGGTTTGTGCCTGTGTTGGAAACACCCTCTGCGCTGCTGTCTCGGCTCCGTGTCCTGCGGGTTTGCCTTGGCCTCCACTCAACATGAGTCTGGCTGCTCACGTCAGCTGTTCCATGCTGAATTGCTTTGTGAGTCTCTCTCTCTCTCTCCTGTTTTTCCTTTGCTGGCAGCCTGGGTGTGAGCTGGTGGCTACTGTCTGATGTATGTGTGTCCGTGAGAGCGGTGAGAGGAAATTTAACAGAACAGAGTGCTGTGTAGGAGAGGCCGATCAGTGACTCAGCACATTCTTCTCCCTACAGATACACACCAGCTGCGGCTTCAGGTGACCGTGTGCTAATGTCAGCCTGATGTTAGGACGATTGTGTTTGCGTTTCAGCCGCTCAGCCTCCATCGCCGTTTTTTACTCTTCATCTTAAATCCTTATTGCATTTTCTTTTGAACTCATTGCTGTGAGCGATTTTGTATCTACAAGGTACAATGGAAACCACGTACACAGTAGCCTAGTAGAGAAGGTAAATAAATGGCTGGGTTTGTGAGTGTGGCGATAGCAGTGATGTGCTGCGGGCTGACCTTGGTGTCCACCTCCTGCTGATCGCTGGTGAGGTTTCCTGTACCTGGAGGCAGCGGTTGGTGCAATGTAGTTGTCTGGAGAAGCTGTAAACAAAGGTGTGGCTTTTGTTACAGCCCTGGATGCTGGGGGTGGGGAGATCTAGTCCCTCAGACCTTTGGTATTGTGTTGGTTCAAGAATTTGCTTACTGGGAACGGCTGCTCCTGTGTGCAGTCGAGCATTCCTCAATCTTGTACCTTCTGTTCTAAAGCTATTGTTCTGGAGTACAGACGCATTTAATTGTTGAGCTGTCAGACTATCTCGCTGTCTTAATCAGAAGGTACAAGTCAAAGTGTGTCATTGCTCAGTGTGTCTCTGGAACGCTACCCTGCATGACAGGTGCTATATAAATGCAAGCTGTTGTTTTAGACAGATGTGTGTTTATCTGGTGTGTGTGCGCGCGTGTGTGACTTGTTTATATTGTACAATGTCCCGGAGTGGAGTAGAGAAGATAGGTACAGGGCTGGAAACCCTGGACGAGATGGTAATGAATGTAGAGTCAAATTACACACCAGTGATTGAGCAGCCTATCTCTGCAGCCAAAGAGCTCTACCCAACTTTGCTGAGAGTCAGTAAACATTCAGTTGCTTTGAGTGGGAGGCAGTGTTGTAGTTTCGTTACCTGGTGAACTGGGATCATGTCCCCATTGGAGCTGTTTGGATGATCTATTTCTATTCTGGCACAAGTGCAGAATGTACACAATCAGCTGCCCTCACTCTGCTCGCCCAGGATCACCATAGTCTGAACGGGCTTCATGCCCTTTGTAACTGCAAACTTTCCCACAGACAATATTTAGCAAATTTTCTTCCTCCCTGAATCCGGTGTCAAAAAGCTGATGTCAACAAGCTATAGAAAAAGTTTAGACTTGGAATCGAATGCTTCAGGACTAATCAGGAAAGCAATCTCAACCCTGAGAACATGGTGCTGAGCAGAATGCCGCCTCTTATTTGTCTCCTCCAACCACCTATTTCTTAGGGATCTAGTCTGTTGGCCCTAATTGTAGTTACATGATGTTAAGTAACCTTCACTTGCTCAGAGCTCAGTGTCATTTTATACCTGTTTCAAACCTGGATTTCCCAAACAGGGACCTCGCTGTCCAAATTCCCTCGCCCCTCAAGTGGCAATATGAGTGCACGGCTGCTGAGTTGGTTTAATGGTTTAATTGATTTGTTTATGCTGAGTCCACACACTGAATACTCTCTGATTCCTATTTTCTTTCTGAGGCTTGTTCATTCCCACACTCGGAGGTTGGCAGTAATGTGAAATCAGGCAGCACTGATAAAGTAACATCTACAGATAGTGGGCTCGAAATTGCAGCCAGGTACAAATTCCTACCAGGTGTTCATTAATAATGAGGACTCCTTCCAGCAAGCAGGAGAGTGTGAAGCTATTACTGAATCTTGTTGGAGTGACTGGAAGGGGAGCCAGGGTCTGTGTTTGCAACCACTCGTCTGCCTGGTCCACAATCTGTCCAGATATCCATCCGAAGATTTGCGGTGGACCAATCTTCCATTAGGAGTTACGCAATCACTGTAGTTCTGCATTGTGATATCCATTTTCTCTCTCTCACTGTTTTTCCCTTGGCTTTTTCTCTAATCCTTTTCCAATCTTTGATTTTCTCCCTCGCTTTCTCTGTCTTTCTTACTCCATGATTCTCCCACTCTCCTAGTTTCTAACCCTGCCCTTGTGTGGCCAAATCACAGTTGTGCTCCAGAGGAAACTGGTGGATGTGGTAACTTTGTGTAAGTGTTAGTGCCACACTTCCAATTAGTGCCCATGTGAGAAAATGAATGTGCAGATAGTTAGCCGGTGAATGTGCCTCGTTGTATTGTATGGTAAACAAGTCGCCCTTCACAGAGATGATCTTGAGGTGTGAAGGCTGAGGAATGTGAGCTGGAATGTTAAATGCTTTCCAGCGGGTCAAACCCACAAGAGAAGGAAGCAGCTGATTCGATTCACACTGGCATTGCAATCTGAACATGGTGGTGGTGATGAGATTGCATCAGAGCCAGTGAGTGAAACTCAGCCAAGTACTGTGTAGCCATGCCCTTGGGCATCAGCACCAGGCTGGGAAGAGAACCATGTATTTGCCTTCTGACAGCTGGTGGCTGCTGTCCCTTGCCAACGATGTGAGTATTTAGTTACCTCACAGTTACACAGTTCTCTGCAGCGTTCAGAGTGGCCTGGCTTGTTAAAATCCGTCTGTTATCGCAAGCAAAACGGTCGGTACATTTGGTGCTGTTCCTGTACTGATTCCTCTGGGGAGATTACTTTAGCAGCTTTCACACAAAGATGGGTCAAATTGGGTTAGAACATTTTGGTTCCTGCTGCAGTTGCATTGGAAGATTCTGGAACCAAGTAACGCAGAATCCATCACAGTGTGGAACTCCAGCTGTGCTTTGCAAAATTATTTAAAGAAAAATCCGTGGAGAGTTTGAGTGGAATTTCATCCTTCGGAGGGTTGGAATTCATCACCGCAAGTGGCTATAGTGAGTAGCGGAATCCAAAAGGGAACTGGATAAGCACCTGAGCAGTACAGATAGCATAAGCAGGAGCTGGGATGTCAGGTGAATTTAAAAATAGTGATTTATAAAACCCAACATTGACACAGAATTGATGGTCTGAAGACCTCTCCTGTTCAGAGCTCAAGTGTGTTAATTTATTATTGAAAGTGCTGACAATTATTAACGTGAAGGATTAAGCATTTAATGCTGTAGCTTCTTCAAAAAGTTGCCATTATGGTGCCAAGATTAAACTACAAGTGATGGAGCGAGCCTGTGAACATTCAGATCTTTTGGCCTGTATTTCATGCATCTCTTTGGTTATTGCCCATGTTTCCAAACACAGGAGTCCAGCTCCAGTGCAGCGGGTTTTAAAATTGCAGTTAATGATTTCTCTAGTAATAATAATAAAAATCCTTGTATTTCACATACTGCTTCATCACATCGTTGAAACATTTCAAAGTGCTTCACAGAATATAATATAAAGTGAATTGACTGTATATTTTGTGGGCCAAACGCGGCAGCTAATTGCACATAGCAGCAACCCACAAACAGTTGTGGATTGAGTGACTAAATTATTGTTATTTAAACAAAAACAATCCTGTACAAAGGATTTAAAAATCCATGTGGCATAGTGTACAGGCTACCTGTGAAAACCCAACAGTGTCTTTGTCCATTCTGTCCAGCACAGTGCTGAGATTAGGAAATTATTTATTCCTTTAGTTGTAAACTTTATAAATCCCAATGATATAAGGTTTAGATCTGTTGGTGAGCGTGAGGTAGGCTACGGACACAAATTTGTTCCATTCGTTAGACACAGGCCTTTTGTAAAAGAATTGAGCTACTGACACTTGCCATCCTGCGTCTCGTGGAAGTTACTGCCTTAGATGATTGACTGGAATTCACAACAACTGATCCGAGCAATTTATTGTGACAGACTTGCTGATAGCCAGAGCTGGGGGATTGTAAAGCAACTAGCGCTTTGGTCACTTCTTAGATTATATTCTCTGTTTAATAGTATGGAATTATTATTATTATTTTGGTGGGGGTGGGGGGATGCTGCTTATGGAATTCACTCTGGGTTCGCAAGTCCCGTGGGAGATCTGTGTCGCATTGCAGTGTTCCTGATAATTCTCATCGGCCGTTGGATCCTACAAATGATTCATTGCTGCCGATAATAAATGCCTGGATTAAATGTGCTTTCATTGATTGCATCCATCTGATCGGTGTGGCAACCAAAAATAAATCCTCCACTTCTGGTATAGTTGCATCGCTGTGCAGTGATCTCACAGATGTGAACAGCATGAGCCCTTCCTAGGATTACACCTCTACTCAGTGTGGAGCAAGGGCAGTCAAGCGGAGTGGGAAGAATTCCAGCCCCCAGTGATTGTGGTCTGCTTCTCCAAATCCTGCCAAAACTGTGAGATGGTGTGAAAGTTGGCAAGTAGTAATGGTATCCATTGAGCCTCTTGATGTTCCATTTACTTAATCTCGGAGCTTCCTCTGTATTGAGCACTTTTTGTACTAAATTCCAAGCCATGCGTTCATTTCCTGTACGGGGTGTCGACTTGACTGAACCATGACTGTATTTTTCCCAGGGTGAAGAGGGGCCACCCAGTTTGGAGTACATTCAGGCCAAGGACCTATTCCCACGGAAAGAGCTGGTGAAGGAGGAAGAGGACCTGCAGGTAAGCTGCTCTCCGAGGAGACATTGTTCTCCACCCATTTCCCAGTCCCCTCCTGGCACAGTGTTCCCCATTGCTCCATCTCCCAGCACTGCGTTAATTCCCCTCTTGGCAAGGTCTTCTCTCACAGCACAACCTCCTCTCCCCTCTTGGCATAAACACAGAGGTCATCTATCAGCCATGTCAGATTATCATGTCTGTACCATACAACCATAGACCTCAACCAATAGAAGCCATTCAACTCATTATATTGCTGTGTGTTTGCTTCTCCAATGAAGCCATCTCTCCTAACACTAATTTGCTATTTGTTTCCTCTACCACAGCCATTGTTTTTTCCAACTTGCCCTTTATTATTAACTTCACATTCTAGCTCTTAACCCGATATGCTTTAAAGCTTTTGCAAGCGCCTGTGGTGGGAACCCCTTACATTGATTGCCCTGTCTCCTCTCCTGGTTGCTGGGTGTCTGACCCCTTCTGCAGGCACGTGTTTTTAACAACAATTTAGAAGCTTTATTCAGAGACACTTCTGCTTGTGAGGGAGGTGGTTAACATTGTTAGAATAGCCTCTTTGCTTTTAATCAAAATATCTCTGGTCTGTGATAATCTGTGATCAGTGGTCTGGGACAGCAGAGAGTTATATATAGGCTATACAGTATTTTGGAATAGACTACATTGTGCTGCTGGTAGACTTCCTGACCCAGATTGATTTTTTAATTACCCCTCTCATGGTGGGTCGGTGAGAGGAGCAACACTTGCTACAAATGAAATGTCAGAAAACCTATTGGATTTAAAGTGCCTTGTGTTCTAATATAATTGTAGCTGCCTTTAACCCCGGCAGCATGTTGGCTACTCACAGAAAATTGCAGATGTATGGAAACCAACAACAACAACAAGATTCCATTTATTGAGCGCTTTTCAGGTCAGGAGGACGTGAAACCTCCAACTGCTATGTTACATTTAATTGTGAGAGTGATAGACACACAGAGACGAGCAACAAACTGGGTGCTGGAGAGAGAGAGAAAGCAACCTCTGAGAAACAGACTTATTTTAAAATAAATACAGAGCTAAGCTACATTCAGGAGCTTGGTAAAGTCTTGAGGTCTTCTTGCTATGTGCAAATTTCCCACTAACAATAAAATTATATTTATAGAGCGCCTTTCACGTCAGGAGGACGTCCTAGAGCGCTGAGTTTACATAGTTTATGTGCTTTACAATCTATCCAGTGAAATGCTTTGCAGTGTGAAAGGTGCTGCATCAAAGGTAAGGATTATTATCATCATCATTATCATGTTTTAGTTTTATAGTTGGAGTATCTCGTTTTCCTAGTCTTATAATACTCCGGGCATGAGACTAACAGTGTAGGCACTGATAGCAAGAGTGACTGCTGTAAACCTGCAATGAGAAGTAACCATCAACTCGTTCATCTGCTGCCCCCTGTGCCCGGTCTGCCCCCTGTGTCTATGGCGATTGCAGGTTGGAGAATAGAATCATTGTTTTGCACCAGAGTTTAGATTTCAAAAGAAAACAAACTACTGTGCCATATCTAAAATTAGCTTCATAAGAACACGGCTCTTCAGTGGTTGGGGAATCATTTACCTGAAGGAGGTAATGAAGAAAGACAGAGTGTCTGACCTTGAACCAAGCAACTGTTTGTGCTGCTTCCTCTAACTGTCAGCCTAACGCTGACCTTGACAACTTCTCACTGCACATCTTGTGAACAGTTGGAATTGTTGGAGTCTCATTATTGAACAGATGAAGCCGTATCTCAGCACAGAGAGATGGAGCAGACAAGCTTCCTGCCCACAGACCCCTCTGATCATCAATAACAACAACAAAATTACATTTGTACAGCGCCTTTCACGTCGAGAGGATGTCCCAAGGTGCTGGACAGTCAGAGTTATGGACCTGAGCTGAAGGTCAGGGAGGGTGGAGGGCAGGGGGGGAAGCAGGGAGATCGAAAGCACAGTCGATCATGATCACCCCTCTCCTTGCCCACAAGACGTGGTGAAGTTAGAAGCCCAGGCCTGAGACTCTGGAAAAAATGTTCTCGCAAACAATGAATTATGGTCGTTGTTGACCTCTTGACTCTCACTGTCTGGCTCTTTGACAGATGATGTGAAGTTCAGGTAGGCTTAACGTTTAATATTCACAGCAGTAATTGGGTAAATTATGAAGATGATTGTTCAGTCACAAGAAGCAACAAAAGGTTTCAAATCCATATCAGGTCCTGATCTAGAGGAGCTTTAATCAGGTTCTCACTTAGAGGAGCTTTAAAGTAGTAACTCCTCAGCTACTGAGTCTTTTAGGCTGGACTTTTGAAAGCGAATAAATCCTACCGACATGAAGATAAAGAGGATTTCCCAGCACCTCTCTGTGGTTTATTGCTAAACTTGAGGGTGATTGTGTCCATGTGGATCCTTCAACCAGTCTGGAGATCTAGCCATGTTTGCATTTGCTATACAAGCGAGTACTATCACTGATCTCAAGTACTACTCATTAGAGCTGTTCTCCCCCCACTCCGCTCCACACACTTCTTAGGAAGCAATGTCATCAATTACATTGAATGCCTCTGGATACGTGGGGAGTATGTTCATCTGTGGAGATTTGTGGAGTCCTGTATCAACTGCACAGATTTTTATTATATTATTATAGGCAGATGTGAAGCTTTTCGGTGCCAGTAAGGATTCTTAACTGTACAAGATACTGAAAGCCACCTGGTGGTGAGAAGCTCAGCAATGCTAGAGTCTCTGTTCCAAGCGCTTCATAAAGTGCTGATTACTTTGTACAGTAACGGTACTTTCACAAGGTCTATCTCCACCTCCACTGTTGTGCTTGATTGCATTTAATTATCCACTACGCCATCTGGTTAATAAGAATAGTATCAGGATGGGATGGGAAATCATTGCTTCAGGCATTTCATTCAAATCAAGTAACTGAATATGTTGCAAATACAATCTAGAAGGTAATAGCAATCATAATGATCCTTGTATTTGATGTAGCAGCCTTATTACATCGTTGAAACCTTTCAAAATGATTCACCGTTTAGTGACTATTCTGTAGGCGAAGGCTTGGCTCTGATGGGCTAATCTTTTACTTTTCATCTGAGATTTGTTTTTGCAAAAGGAACTTCCCATGATTATTGTTAGTGTTTGAGAACTGTTTACTGCTCTTCATGTCATCAGCTTCGCTGGGCAGGCGGGTCAGGTGATGGACGTCTTCAGCTTGTCTCACAGCAGTTACAATCCAGCACATTGCAATGGCTAAAAGATTCAAACCAAACCTGACTGATGGACTGTGCTACAGAATGAATCTCCAGCCTAAACCATTCACCATCCTTCATTGTGTGAAGCATTTAATACATTCCAACAGCTGTATCAAAAGTGAGTTACACATTTGAGTTACTCTTTCAGCTGTGTCTGTTTTTTTCTCTCTCTCTCTCTCACAGGTGCCGTTTCCTGTTCTCCAGGGGGAAGGTGTGGAATACCTGGGCCGTGCCGATGATGCCGTTATTGCCATCTCCAACTACAGGCTACACATAAAATACAAAGATTCCTTAATCAATGTAAGATGGTACATCATTCACAGTAGCTTCAGTCTGACATGTAACCCCCCCCTAACCTGGTGGCCTCTTCTCCATTCAGCCTGTCAGTAGGATCTGAGCAGAGAGGGCCAAACGGATTTCCCCACAACCCAAAATTAGACTTCTGTGGTGAATTGATATATAAAGTTCTCTTTTTCTTGTAATAGTTAGAAGTGATGTTACTTATGAGAAATCAGCAGGACATGTTGTATGACTCCTCAAAGCAACTGTTCAAGCTTCAGAACGAATCAGAGTATGTCAAAGGTCCAAAGGTTTGAACAAAATAAACTTCTCCTAGCGATCAGTGACTCAATACTGTGGCCCACCCACAGTTTGTACATTAGCTGAAGAAATAGATCTGAATTGATGAGAATCAGAACTACTGGTATTCACACCCGACCTGATAATCACTGCTCAATGTCTCTTATCTACTGATGTGCAGTTAAACCCAGGCTGGAGGAAGGTCCTGTGGGCAGAGAGAGGCCGAGAAGGTTCCCTGTGAGTGAAGGCGGTGGGAGTGGGGGAGGGAGAGGGATCATGTGGACAGAAGCCAGCTGGGAGCGGGGGGGGCATTGGGCAGGCCAGGTGGCGGAAGCCTGGCGACCTGACATTGCAGTGCCCAGTGCTGGCTCTCTATTAATCCATTGCTCTGAATTCTGAGCTCTGCTGTGTTGCCCTCATTGTGCCCCTCTCTCTTTCCTTTTCCATTCTATTTTTAGACCTTTCTGCAGGGTGTGGACAGTGAAATCTCAGTAAGTACTTTGTGTGCATTGCTGATGACAAACAGGAGCATTTTGTGTTCAGCACAGCTTGGCAGCACCTCTGTACACAGACCTGCCCACCACACAGGCCCTTACACCAACAGCAGTAGCAATGCATTGTGTCTAGACACCTTATAGCACATTTCTGTGCATATTCCTTTAGCCCCACAACCAACAGAGAAGGCGCTAGTAATGTGGCTTCAATCCTGACTGTACAGACCAGACATTTCCTGACCCAACGCTGGACTCCCTGGACTCCAGACAGATGCCTCTCTTTCGCTTTCTCCCATCACACCTCTCGTTTTCACCCACTCAGACCACGACACTTAAAAGGTGTTTTAACTAACACAACTAATGAAAGTAGGAGTTATTTGATTTAAATATGCCAGTGGATTGAAAAAGAGTCCTGGGGCTGATTGGGAACCAGTAATAGTGTTTCATTAGAGCTGGAGACTGGAATGTGGACAGACATTGCACAACATTAACCCAGCGAACCGCCAGCCTAACCTGCATGGACCTGTGTGCTGTGCAGTAACTCTCTCTCATTCACTGCTGCCTTCCCTCCTCGGTGTATCCTCTGAGGAAATGATGGTTGCTTGAGTTTGGTTATAAGGAGGTACCATTCTGCTCCTCAGTAGGTTTGCTCTGATGTGGGTCGCTGTACTGGAGTCTGAGGCTTTTCTGGACTCAGCTCAGTGGTGTCACTGGAGTCAATGGCGAGGGTGAGGTAACAGCACCTCTGCCTGGTGATCGGTGATTCCTCCTCAGTACCTGACTGTGGCTCTGGTGTGTCTGTGAAACGTCGACACCAACCCATGACTGGCCTGTCAGGTTGGTGCAGTATCTGCACGGCCAGCTCTTGGTGTTCCCCGCAGTCTTGGCTAAAGATAGTGTACGTGCCTCTGGGAGGTGCCACCTGTGGCTCCAGCATTGATATCGTCTTTGTCCTGTGGTTCCAGGTGCCTCTGCGGTTGATCGAAGGTGTTGAAAGTCGGGATATGTTCCAGCTCCACATTGTCTGCAAGGATTCCAAGGTGGTCAGGTATGCTGTGCTGTTAAAACATACTATGTTGTGTTTTACCTGATATTATACTGCGCTAGTGTCTGTCTAGACAGCAACCAAATGAAAGTGGAGCAGCTCAGCTGTCTTATTTTAGGATATCCATGACTGTTTGTGGGACATTGCTGTGTGCTGTATCAAATGCAAGGATTATTTTTATTATATCTTTACTGGAGGTCTTTGACAAAGTCCCTTTGCAGAACCACTTTTTAAGTGTGAGCTAGAAACTGACAGCACAGAAGCCACTCGGGCCATCTTGCTTGTTGTTGTTGCCTGGCTGTTTGCACTGTTCTTGTTAAATGATCTGTCTGTGAACTTTCCCACAGGTCCCATTTCTCTACATTTAAACAATGTCAGGAATGGCTAAAGAGATTAAACAAAGTGATTGCCCACCCAGCCAGGCTGGAGGACCTGTTTGCCTTTGCTTATCACGCCTGGTGTCTGGGGGTCTGTGTGGATGATGAGGATCAGCACGTACATCTCTGTCGTCCAGGTGAGAAACTAAAGGACACAAATGACCAGTGATGGTTTGGGCTCAAGCAGCAACCCATGTGAGGGGATGGGGCAGGGGTTGTATTGTACATGATGCTCATTCTCTCTCTCTCTCTCACCCGCACACACACTCTCACACCCGCCTTCTCACTTGCTCTCGCGCCCTTGCTCCTGCCAGCCCTCGCGCCAGCTCACCCTTGCCCTGGATGTGGCAACCCAAACTTTGGATGTGCCCCAGAAAATGGCCCGTTCTCTTCTCACAGTGAGCACATCACCAAAGCCCAATGCAAGGTAAATGTCAGTGCTGTCAGAATGGGGTGTGTGTAATCTCAATCACAGCGTTCTGCCTACTGGATGGAGTTTTTTTTAAACTTGTGAGAAACCTCCTCTTAAATGTTGGAATAAAAAACAGTGGAAAGTTGTGTAATTCTTTAATAAGCACATGAACTGTATTGGTATCAGAATACTTTACCATTCCCACCTCCTCTTCTGCATCTATAGGAGATCATGTTCGCCACAGGTTTGAGATGGAGGTGGAGAGAATGCGCTTTGATCTACAGAACGTCTGGAGAACTAGCGAAGTCAATAGCAATTACAAGTGAGTGTTCACGAGGAGACTGAAAGCAGAATCGTTTACTATTCTTGAGGAACCACTGAGTGACTCAGTCTGCAGGGCAGCAGGGCTTAGTCATATAGGACAGTACAAATATCATTGTCCCACCAAACAAGGAGTGTATAGGCGTAGAGGGGCGGGTTCAGTGTACAGGTGTAGGGGGGTGGGGGCGGGTCAGTGTACAGGTGTAAGTGGGGGTGGACGGGTCAGTGTACAGGTGTAAGGGGGCAGATCAGTACAGGTTTAGGGTCGGAGTCTGTGTACAAGTGTAGGAGATTGCAGGATCCCATACGAGTGGAAACATTTGATGAGTTTATTTCAAGGAAAGTGTTTCAATTATTCATTTGAGTGAGCGGGAGCTCACGGGTTGACTGGTGTGAGAGAGGCTGGGTGTGGGCTGCTGCAATATTTATCATTGTGTTTACGCTATTCCTGGCCTGAGTGCTTATTCTGCACATTACAATGGGGCAATTGTCACCTCACATCACTTGCACAATAGCACATGCTGCAACTTGGCAGAACAGCAGCACAGGCCAGTCAGCCGTGGAGTCCTGTAGCTCAGTGGTTAGAGCACTCGCTTTACAAGTGAGAGACCTGAGTTCAATTCCAGGCAGGGCAAAACCTTGGGCAAGTTTCCTTACTCAACACAGAGCCTAATAATAATCCCTCCAAAACAAAACAATAATAAATTGGTCATTTTCAATCTACGACTGTTTGTGGGACATTGCTGTGCGCAATTGGCTGCCGCGTTCGCCCACAAATATACAGTCAATTCACTTTACAGTGTGTTCTGTGAAGCGCTTTGGGATGTTCTCCCGACGTGAAAAGCGCTATATCAAATGCAAGGATTATTATTATTATAGCACAGAGGACTAAACACTGGACACAAGGATCCTAGCTGCAGATTCACTGGTGTTTGTATTACATGTTCCCACATATAATAATAATAATAACCCTTGTATTTGATATAGTGCCTTATCACATTGTCTCAAAGAGCTTCAACAACAACAAAAAATTACATTTGTATAGCGCCTTTCACTTCAGGAGGACGTCCCAAGTTTCATAGATTACACATTAATGTAATTGATTTACGGAAGATGGATCAATATCAGAGAGCTTGCTGCATGTTTTGTGTGTGAGCCCCATCACACAGATGAGCTGGCTGCTGCACTCGTATCCTCTTGGATTTGGCTCCTGTAGTGTATTATTAAGAAGAGGTCACAAGGCATCAGAAGCCTCTGGAGTTGATTCATGTGCTGCAACAGGAGTCAGAGTGTTCAGTGCAGCACAAACTCACTGTCTCCTTAGCCAGGCAGGCTGGCCAAGATGTAGTTTAACCTTCCTTGCTTTGTGTGACTGCAGGATGTGTGCTAGTTACCCTCAGAAGCTGCTGGTTCCAGTGTGGATCACGGATAAGGAGCTGGAAAATGTTGGAACCTTCAGGTCATGGAAGAGAATTCCCGTTGTTGTCTACAGGTGAGAGATTTTATTGCTGTTTGTCATAACTCGACAGTAGAATACAGTGCAACCTGATTCCCTCCGACTGGGAGGGAGAAACAGGAGATGTGTGGACACTGGGAGTGATGCTGTGAAATGACACATTTGTTGTCACACAGTAAGCTTACAAAAGATGATCTCCTCACCATTTGAATCCCCAGAATTAATGATTTCTGCATGTGAATAGATAATCAGAGGACTCAAAAAAACTACAGTTCCACATCTAGTCGATCACTTGTCTGTACAAAGATCTCTTTGTTACTCTTGTTAACCAGTCTATCGAGTCTTGTAGAATAGTGGTTATAGTGCTCGCCTCACAAGCAAGAGGTCCCAGGTTTGATTCCTGGGCGATTTCCTAACTCCACGCGCACGCCTCTGTTTACAGAGCAGTGAGTAGGAACCGGTTGTTGGGAGGCTGGGGAATCGCTTTCTCGGGGTAATAGTCTCTGCCAGCGCGGTTAGCAAGTGGTCTGGGTGTCTTGGCTATTCCCTGACACCAGGTTACAATGCTCACTGTGAACAGCAGCTTCTATACTGTGAGCAAACTGAGGAGCCCAGTAAGTGACTGGCTGTGCCTTGTGAAGGGTGCAGTTTTGGAATGAGAAGCACTCGAGTGTTTAATCTGCTGAGCTGACTGGTTACACTCACGGAATCGGTGATGGTTTCCTCAGGCACCTGCGGAATGGGGCTGTGATTGCCCGGTGCAGCCAGCCCGAGATCAGCTGGTGGGGCTGGAGGAACGCAGACGACGAGTACCTGGTGACATCCATTGCCAAAGCCTGCATCTTAGATCGAGGAACTAAGCTGAGTGGGAAGAGCAGGAGTGAGGGGAACGATCTCTCAGACACCGATTTTGGTAAGATTTCAAGTCAAGATTGATTGTCATGTCTCAGTGAAATACTGGACCCAAAGTGCAGAAGGTTTGAGCAGTGAATAATGTGAGGAAGAGATTGTAAATAGTAGTCCTGTCGCTCAGTAGTTAGAGCACTCACCTCGCAAGCGAGAGACTTGGGTTTGATTCCAGGCAGGGCAAAACCTTGGGCAAGTTTCCTTACTCCACACGCCTGATAATAATCCCTCAAGAAAATAAATAAAATAATAATTTGGTCACTCAGTCCTTGACTGTTTGTGGGACCCTGCTGTGTGCAATTGGCTGCCACGCTTGCCCACAAATATACAGTCAATTCATTTTACAGTATATTCTGTGAAGCGCTTTGGGACGTCTCGAAGACGTGAAAAGCACTGTATCAAATGCAAGTATTATTATAAATCAGTACATTTGGTGTAAAGCAGACAGTTGTGTGTTTGATTTGGTGAGGTGCACACTTATATGTACGAGTATTGTAAGGCATTGACACAGCACCTGTTATCTGCTAGATATCGTATCAATAAGACTCCTCTGTTATCAGCAGAACTTCCCCCCCCNTCTCGGGTGGAGGAGAATTCAACTTCCCAGAGCTGCTGACAACTCCGGTGTGTGAGAAGTCAAACGCAAAGATTATAAAGAGCAGCCTGTGGGTTCAGGCCCACATCACAGCTTCAGCTCCTAATCCAGACTGACAGTGCAGTGGAGCACTGCATTGGTGCAACAACAGCAACTTTATATAGTGTCCCTCACGCAGGGTAGTGTCCCAGAGCGCTAGGTGTAAGGTGCCGTCCTTCACAAGAGACCTTACACTGACTGAAACACGGACTGCTTCAGGTGGTGAGAGTTCTTGTTCTACTGACGTAAATAATAATCAATTGGTTATTTGTAGCACATTGTGCAGAGCTGCTGCAATCACGACATTTCAGTGTAACTCAGGTGAAGGAAGTGCTTGCAGACCGTTAGACGTAATTACTGTATAAATAGAAGTGAATGTCCAGGACAAAGACACACCATTTGTGGTTGGTCCACCACCACAACAACAACAACAAATTACATTTGTATAGCCCCTTTCACATCAGGAGGACATCCCAAGGCACTGAACCTGGTCACCTGGTCTATAGAAACACCTTCCCTTACTAACCTCTCGTCAGCCCTTCAAACTCACCCATATGGCTACTCTTCACTTGTGATGTGGTCCCAGTCTATGCAGACCATTGCTTCTATTCTCCTTTGATATCTGTGAGTGCACACTTTCCAGCAGTAGTGGATGAATATGGTCATGGGTAGGAAACCTGGCTGATATTTTCCATGTCAAACAAATTGTAGCAGAAGCTGCTGGCACGTCTGAGGTAAGCTAACTCAGCACTGACCGACTGGAATTGAACCTGGGGCCATCTCTCTATACTGACTGGTACCTTTACACACGAGGTCAGTGACATTGTGCTCTGCGTAGTTCATGATCAGACCAAACACTGTGCTCAAAGGTCGTCTCCAACTACAATTGATTGGCTCCCACCTGTTGGCTCTTCCAACTCTACAGCTCATTCCTCACTCTCTCCGTTCCACTGTGGGTGACCTGTTGATGCACAAGAGAATTTATAAAATGTAATCGTCTCCATCTGGGTTCTGAACCAGGAAATACAATGGATCCTGTATTTCTTGTTTTCTTTTGTCACCTGGTTTTTCAGATCATTGGCTCTTCTGAAATGTTAAATGGATCAGCAATGGGGAAGGTGCTCTCAGTGCAGCGCTCAGACAGGCCACCAGATGGAGCCCTCAGCACACAGTTCATTCTCCTGAGGAAGAAGCAGACAGGTCACCAGTTACAGACACAGATTTACAGATCTGAAGGGCTGCTAACTCCTACATCCCCCTTTCCCCCCTCCCTCCTGACACCTCCAGCCACTAGGACCATGTTACCAGTTGGGGAATGGCCTTTCAGGATGAACAGGAGGGGAGGGCGCTGGTTGTTCTGTCATCAACAGTTCCCTGGAGTACAGCGGGTTTGCCCGGCTCAGGATCGAGGCGACCAAAACTGCCACAAAGCATTGACTTGATTCTGAAATCCGAAGCACGTCACGGATTGCATGTTGACTGCAGTGAAATTGAGAATTAAATATCAGCGCCCACTTTATTTCAGATTCTTCCATCACATCAGGATCTGCTGGCGAGATTGGAGCCACTCCCCAGAAGCTGCTCATTTTAGACGCGCGATCTTATACGGCAGCTGTCGCCAACCGAGCAAAGGGCGGGGGCTGTGAATGTGAGGGTAAGTGGGCCGTGCGGCATGGCAGGGGTGGTCCCAGCTCTGCCCCAAACTGCTACCTCAATATCCCAGCTCACAGCAGTTACAGCAATTGTGTTCTATCATCAGGTCAGAATGTGTCAGTGCTGATATCAGTGCCAGAGAGTGACTCAGCACAGACTGTGCTGGAGGTGGATCAGTGACTCAGCAGCCACTATTGCAGCTGAAAACCAAGGTCCAGACTGCTGCAGTCTTACTTTCCGCTGCAGAACATTGCACACATCCTGAGCTGATTCTCACTCTCCTCTCCTACTCCCTGCATGAGCATGTCACTCAAACACACAGACTCACAGTAAGGCAGAGCTCAGCACTGGTTTAAATCAAATCAACTCTATTGTGCAGGGTGGGCTGTGGTGTGATATCTGGTGCAAGATTTGCTCTCTGTCTGTGCCAGCTCCAGAGGTGGTCTCACACCTAGCATAGCACCTCCTGCCGTGTCAATAACTACATGCTCTCTCTCTCTCTTTGCAGAATACTACCCCAACTGTGAAGTGATGTTCATGGGAATGGCAAACATCCACTCCATCAGGAACAGCTTCCACTCTCTCCGCGCTGTCTGTAGCCAGATGCCGGACCCCGGAAAGTGAGTCCCTGCTGTTGGAATCCACCATTTTGTTCGCAGCTCTGAGAGTTAAACCCATATATCTGAATGCTGCCTTTGCAATAATAACGTTTGTTACATTGACCTTCACCTCCTCCACATTCCTGCCATGTCTTGTTTAGTGTCCAATCATATCGTTAAACTGTTTTGAAATGTTGCTGTGTGTAAATCATATTATATCAAAATGCAAGCTGATTTTGAAAGCTATATATTGGTGTGTACTGTGTGTGACTGGGTGGGTGTAGTGTGTGTCTGTGTCTGGGTGAGTTTGGGGCAATTGTTGGGGTGTGTGTGTCTGGGTATGTGGATGTGTGTCGTGTGGCTGGTTATGTAACCTTTTCAATGAGATATCTTTGCTTGTGCTTTCACAGCTGGCTTTCAGCCTTGGAGAGCACCAAGTGGCTCCAACACCTGTCTATCATGTTGAAGGCTGCTCTGTTGGTGGCTAATGTTGTGGACAGGGAGGGGCGGCCAGTGCTTGTGCACTGCTCGGACGGCTGGGATCGGACGCCACAGATAGTCGCACTGGCCAAGATCCTCCTCGACCCCTATTATAGGACAATCGAGGTATTGCAACTAAATCCTTTACATCGTGGCTGGATCAGTGCATGTGAGAATTCTACCATCCACCTAGTGTTAGCTCAAACCTGCGCTTATCTGATGTCTAATAATCCACTAGTGACTATCCTCTTGGGGGAGAGAGAGAGATGTAATGTGGCTAGTGCTGAGTTAGGTCCATGGTAACAAAGCTGGCCATGGAAGTTTGGGATGGAGTCGATGCTCTGCAGCAGTCCAGGCATCCAGTGCCTGAGCCGGGCAGGTCTGCAGGTGTCCAGGGCACTGTTGCGGATGGACCAGTCAGTCAGTGGGATTTGGAAGAGCAATCTAGTCACTAGTGGCAGGGATCTTCAAGTGACCAACTTTATTATTATTTTTTTCTTGAAGGATTATTATCAGGCGTGTGGAGTAATGAAACTTACCCAAGGTTTAGCCCTGGCCGGGAATCGAACCCAGGTCTCTCGCTTGCGAGGCCGAGAGTGCTAACCACTGCGCTACATGATTCCTTGGGTTGCAGGATGTTAACCTTGCAACCCAAAGCTCAAATAGGTCGATTGGACTAGCAACAGCAACTAGCTATAGGGTCTTAACTGGGTACAGTCCAGCAGTGCTGTCGTGCACACAATGAGGTCTCCACAATTCTTCCCAAATTGGACCCACGTTCTCTGTGATTGGGTAAACCAAGTGGATAAAGAGTGTGTGCTCCATAGTGGACAACATGACACCATTTAGCTCTCCCAATCCCAACCCCAGCTCGGGTCCGAAACACTGACTGACCAGCGTCTTGGGACGTTCTTCCGATTTGTGCGCTTTACAAATGTAATTTTGTTGTTGTTTTGTTTGGAGCCTGTTAAGCACGGTAATGGGGTTTCTGCATCTGTCAGATACCCGGCTGAACAAACAAAAACACCCAGAGCAGTAATGGTGGTGGATATTGAGTGCTCTGTGCTGTATCTTTTAACAATGTTTGATTGCTTCTGTGTTCAGGGATTTCAGGTGCTTGTGGAAACGGACTGGCTGGATTTTGGGCACAAGTTTGGTGACCGATGCGGTCACTCGGAGACTGTAGAGGACGTGAGCGAGCAGTGTCCGGTCTTCCTCCAGTGGCTGGACAGTGTGCACCAGCTGCTCAAACAGTTCCCGTGTCTGTTTGAGTTCAACGATGCCTTCCTGGTGAGCGTTCTCAACAACAGCAACAATTTACACTGATAACTGGCTACAGCGTGGTCTTTGGTAATAGCTGCTGTGAAATCCTTTGCATTGTTGTTGATGTGCTATAAAATTGCCGGTTCATTCTTCCTTATGACCAAGCACTTGCATATTCTACACACACAGAGACACATACATATGTTAGTACCTATGGACATGTAAATGCTATTAGCCCCAGCGTTTTTAAGTTGAGGGCTTGAAGCTCATGTGATTTAGCAGGAAGACCATTAGCCATTGCTGTTCTGCCGCAGGTGAAGCTGGTTCAGCACACGTACTCGTGCCTCTACGGGACTTTCCTCTGTAACAACAGCCGAGAGCGAGAGGCTTGCAACATCTACAAGCGGACCTGCTCCGTCTGGTCACTGCTGCGGACGGGCAACAAGAACTTCGAGAACTACCTGTACATCCCTGGCAGTGAGACAGTGAGTGTGTACGCCTGGGGATTCAGTGTGTGTGTGTGTGTGTGCGTGTGTGCGTGTGAGTGTGTGCGCGCGAGTGTGTGAGCGACATCGCTAATTGTGCAAAGGACCTGTTGGTTATATTTTAATACATTGTGATGACTGAATTTTTCTTGCGTCTTTTTGTGAGGTGGTGTTTCACTCTCTGGGGGGCAGCTGTGTGGATGAGGCTGGGAGATATTGTAAGTTATTAATCATGTTGCTCTTTTGGGCTTTGCTGTAATGATTTTCCTTCCGTGGCAGATTTTGCACCCAGTGTGTCATGTCCGTGCCCTACACCTGTGGACGGCTGTTTACCTGCCCATCTCGTCTCCCTGCACCCCCACCGACAGCGCTGAGCTGTGCCTCTCCCGAGCTGGAGCAGCAGAGGAACGATCTGGCAAATCACTGGACAGGTACACGCTGAGGGTTCATTATCCCTTTAGATATTCAGTGATCAACAAATAAAAGCACTTCAGCTGTGAGAAACAGTTACTGAGCAGAGATTCAGTGCACCCAGAGTCATTGCACTTTGATGATTTGGACACAACAAGAAATGGAAATTGCCCTGAAAAATACCACAGAAGATTTGTGGTCTCTGAGTGTGGGTAATGCAAAGTGAGCGGGACCTTCCCATAGAGGGTTGGGGGGGAGAGGCTCTGCGATTCTTCAATCTTCTGGTTTCCATGTAAAAATACATCAATAAAACACCTAATTGAAAACAACATATTGACAGACAACGGTTCTTGTATGAAGTTGGTGTGGAGAATGATGAATCGTTTGTCTCATAATATCTGAAACCTTTTTACAAACCACTAATTCAAACAGTAAGTATATACACAGGGTGACTGTTGTAACCTGGTGTCTTGGGTCCATAAAATTGGAGTTATAGTGCGATATTGTCCTCACTCTTGTCGCTGGGGGTAAACTGGATTCTTTTTCTCAATTAGATTACCTAAAGCCCGGTCTGTGGACAATCTGCCCCTGGCTTGTGACAGTGGAACTCCTCTTACAAGGACATCCAGTGACCCAAACCTCAACAAGCACTGTCAGGAAGGACGTCTCACTCCAGAGCCCAGAATCTTGCCTATGGTCTCGGTACCTGATGTCTCAGACATTGGGGCTGGAGCCCCCCAAGTCCCCAAACAAGACACAAGTGCCGTAGTAGATATGGTAGAAACGGCGGAAGAGGCCAAAGAGGAAATTGCAGAGAGCAGCCTCGCTCCCACTGGGGATGATGAAGCAATACGAGAGGTTGAAAGCCAGAGTAACACAATGGAACTTTACCAAAAGGTTGAAGCATTGAGACTTGCCAAAGACACTGAGCAGGAGCAGCCTTTCCAGGAGTCTACCAGCAGCACTGCGCATACAATGGGCGTCTGCGAGCTCGGCAGCTCTGCTCCTGACACTGAGTGTGCCATAGGAGCTGAGGAAGAATGCAGGACTTGTGACAACATCCCTGTTCATTGTGAACACGTGGAAGCGGCTGCTGCTGTTTGTTCAGACGACGATGAGTGCAATGGCCACTCTTCCCCACCGCCCTACCTCCGCTCAGTGGCTGACCTGCTGTGCTTCAAGGAGAAGGTCTCAGTGATGGGCAGCTCTACAGAGACTGTGACCGAGGAGACGGTGAGAGAGAACGGCTTCTCATTCACAAAGGACTCGAGAGGTGCGAGGAATGGGATGCTTCCTGTGAGCGGGCTTCAGGACGAAGTAGAGCAGTGTAGGCTGGGGCGCACACCCCTGGACAACGTCAGGACTATCAGGAAGCACATTTGCCAGAGTCAATTCAGTGACTTCTCTTTGCTGGACTCTAACTGGGATAGTGTGCAGGGTCTGGTTACGTCAGCCTGCAGTGGGGAAGCAGTCCAGCGCAGAGCCAAGCTCAACAGCTGCCACTACAAGAGACTGACTAATAAATATCTGCGCTGGGGCAGCGCAGTGAACGGACAGTCACTTCACAAAGAGGAGCAGGCAGGAGCCCTGAGAGTACCTCAACACATCCACTCTAGCCTGTGCTCTCTGGCTCTCACCCCAAAAGCTTCGGATTTGTTCGCTCACTGCTCGCCCTGGAAGCAGCTACCCCCCTGGCGGCAGTCGGTCACCGCCTGCTCCGAGGCGGCCCCCAGCTATGTGGACGACGACGGGCTGCCCTTCCCCGTGGACTCGGTGCAGCAGCGGCTGAGACAGATCGAGGCCAGTTACAAGCAGGAGGTGGAGTTGCTGCGACGGCAGGTTCACGAGCTGCAGATGAGGCTGGACAGTCAGCAGTACTGCACCCCCCCCACACAGCCCGACATCGACTACGCCGATGACTTTGTAAGTAAATAATAACCAAAGAAGCTGGTAATTCATAAGCCTCGGTGACTCTGACATATCTATATGTGTGATCGGGAAACGTCCTGAGGGGAAGAGAAGCGTTTCAATACTTCATTCCAGGAGCCAGTATTGAATACCCATCGTCATGATGGTCCAGGAGCCTGGTTGGTGAATCAGTAAAGGGACTCACAAACTTGATGAGAGGAGAAATGTAGTAAATCCCAGAGGTAGGGTGGGGCAAGGGAGTGAGGGTATTTGAAGGTCAGAACAAAGATTTACAGTCGAGCCTTGGATATGGGGAAGCAGTGGAGCTAGGTAAGGGTGTGAGAGGCTGGTGTGGGGAATGATCCTGGCTGTAGAGTTTGGGATAATCTGGAGTTCTGTAGAGGTGGAGCTAGGCATTGAAGAGAAGACTGGAGGTAATGAGGCAGGGGTGAGGGTTTCAGATGTGTGGGGCAGTGATGGGTGCTGGCAGTGTGGTGGAGAAGGAGCAAAGCTGACATTATAAAGAACCAGTTGAAAGGCTCAAAAGAGAGCAGAGGCTCTATCTAGACCTCTGGATACTGTGCTGGAGGTGAGGGAGGAGGTGCTGGCAGGAGTGGAGATGACTTCGGGTTTGTTGATATTCAGTTGAAGGAAGTTGAGTCTCGTCCAGGGCTTGATGTGTGTCAGGCAGTGTGTCAGGGCAGCAGGCATTCTAGAGTCAGTAATGGAGTTGAGCAATGTATGATTGACTGACTGAGTGATTGGTTTGTAGACCTGCCTCAGAGAGTCCGATGACAGTGATGTTGAGGAGTCTCTATCCGCTCACAGTGATGATCAGCGCTCGGAGGCCAGCTGGGAACCTGTGGACAGGAAGGAGACTGAGGTATGGCTGCCGTGTCGTAATCACTCGTGAAAATCCGCTCAACAATTATTCTCTGAAGGTTGATCACCAGCTGCAAAATTCAATCCTCTTTGTACTAAGATCCTATTTTTCTGTTACAATTCCATTGTGTGGGTTCAGTGGGATCTAAAGACCTGAATCCCAAAGTGCCCAGAGTCATTATGGCCTTTTACTGTTCGAGGCGACATGGAACAGCACTGAGCTACTTGTATTGACTCATTCTCCTTATCCTAGCAATGTCTGCTTGTCTTTCTGTACCTCCTCTCTCCATCTCTGTATCTCCTCTCCCTGTGTGTGTGTGTTTCTCACTCTTTCCCATCCCTGTGTATTTTTCTCTCCTCAAATCCTTCACATCCCTCTCTGATCCCTTCACCCAGCTCCTCTCCTCTCTGCACTGCTCTGTGAGTTGCACCCATAGAAGCATTCACCTTAGTCTGCATCTATTCTTGTAATTTCCAGACAGGCACTTGTCCAGGTAATTTTTGAAAGAGTTAATAAACATCACACCAGGCACTTTTGTGGGAACACTCTCTGTACCACTTAAACATTGCTCCGTGGGGAAATAACCCTTTTAATATCCAGCTTTGCCAGAAGCTTTTCATTTCGAACCTGTGCTCTCTAGTTCTGTGAGATATGGGGGAGGGGGAGGCAAGGGAGTGGGGTGTAGCACCTGGCACACAGCTGCTGGGGTATTGGGGAGGGGGAGTAGGGGGGGTGCAGCACCTGGCACACAGTTACTGGGGCTGACTCTGGCTCAGCACACGATCATCATTCAGCGACTGCAGCAATCAGCTCACACTAATGGGACGCTGTCAATCACCTGCAGAGCCGGCGTTCTGTTGTTCACGGTGTTTTGGGAATGTAATGCCTCCTGATTTAGCTGCGTGTCTCTTACCGGCTGCTGCTGTTGCAGGTCACGCGCTGGGTGCCTGATCACATGGCCTCTCATTGCTTCAACTGTGACTCAGAATTCTGGTTAGCCAAACGGAGACACCACTGCAGGTGAGCTTCCCCTCTGCACCATCATTGACAAATCTCACCCCCCCCCCATCCCCCACCTCACACAGCACCATGCACCCCTCACTCACCTGCTCCCACACCCACACTTCTAATGCTTGGGTATCTTTCAGTGAAATCAAGCATTGGATACGACTGTAATGTTAAGCGTTTTGTTCCTGTATCTAAAGTTAAATGATGAGGAGCCCTGTAGAGTGGTGGTTAGCGAGCTCACCTCACAAGCGACAGGACAGGTTCAATTCCCAGACAGGGTGAAACCTTAGGCAAGTTTCCTCACTCCCCACACACACATACACCTCTGTTTACACAGCAGTAAGTAGGAACCCAGTTGTTAGTCGATTGGGGATCCTTTTCCAGGTGATAGTAAACCCCCCAAAATAATAATTTGGTCATTCACTCCCAGACTGTTTGTGGGCACTGCTATGTGCATTTGACTGCTACATTTAGCCTACAAAATACAGTCAATCGACATTCTGTGAAGCGCATTTGAGACATCTAAACAGCGTGATAAAGCGCTATATCAAATGCAAGCATTATTATTGTTATATTGCTTGGAAGTTACCTGCTTGGGAATGAGGTGAAGTAGTGTTTTACTCTGCTTTCCTTCAGTGCCCAAACCTTGGGAACTCCCTGCCTTGATGCCCCCTCTTTGACCGTCTTCTGTTTGCACCTGAAGACTTTCCTCTTGGACCGGGCCTACAGTCAGCTCCCCTTTCTTCCAACTCAGCGTCAGACTACACCATTGTTAAGTGCCGCGAGGCTCTACCCCGATAGAGGGCGCTGTATAAATCCAAGTTGCTGTTGTGGATAGATAATAATAATAATACATGCATTTGACGTAGCGCTTTTCATGTCTTCTAGACGCCTCAAGGCTCTTCACAGAATATACTGTAAAGTGAATTGACTGCATATGTGTGGGCGAAACTCGGCAGCCAATTGCGCACAGCAATGTCCCACAAACAGTCGTGGATTGAAATAACCAATTAGTGATTTTTTTTTCTTGAGGGTTATTATTAGGCATGTGGAGTAAGGAAACTTGCCCAAAGTTTTCGCTCTGCTGGAAATCAAACCCAGCTCCCTTGTTTGTGAGGTGAGGGCTCTAACCACTGAGCTACAGGACTCCAATAGATATTTGTTAGATAAGGGATTCAGGGCAAAGGCGGGTAATTGAGAGTTGAAGTACAGATCAGTCATGATCTTATAGAATGGTGGAACAAGCTCGAGGGGCTGAATGGCCTCCTCCTGTTCCTATGTTTTGTGACTGCGGACACTGACTATTGTTGTTTCTCTCACTAGGAACTGTGGCAATGTGTTCTGTGCTGACTGTTGCCACTTGAAGCTGCCAATCCCCGAGCAGCAGCTGTATGAGCCGGTGCTCGTGTGTCACTCCTGCTATGACCAGGTGCAGGTCTGTCGTGCCCGAGAGATGATGAACCAGCAGCTGAAAAAGCCCATGGCTACCGCGTCTAGTTAAGCCAAGTTCACTCCCGCCTTCTCCTTCCCCAACTCGTGCCGTGATGTGAGCTCTCCTGGACAAGTTGAGACTGTGGCAGGTTGGCTGGTCGGGTGAGCCATCCATCCTCCAGCCCCAGCTGGGAGGGAACGTGTGGAGGAATCACAATGTGAAAATGCTGCTAAAACAAGCTCTTTGATCTGTGCACTAGGAACTTTGCGAGGGGAGGGGAGAGAAATGCAACCAAAATATTATTGAGGAAAGGAGCGAATGCATCTCTGTGACTCTGGTCAGGAATTTCAGTTTAAAAAGTCTCAGGTCCTCACTGAAGAGGGTCTGTGATTTGAATTGGCGACAAGACGTTGGCCTCTTCATCTGGACACTTTACAAAGCCAAGGGCCGAGTGAAGCTTCGCTGCGTCTCCACAGCGAATGGGAAAGGTAGGAAGGTGTCAGTCCTGCTGTGTGTCAGCGGCATCCGTGTGTCCTGCCAGCCTTGGAGCGGATATTGCAATCCAGTCGGTTGACTTTGCAAAGGGAATGTTTGAGGAACATTTGGGAGCCGAGCTGTTTCTTCGTGTGACGGGATACATCATGCTGTACTGTATCTCTCACTCACTCAGCTCTGCTGTCAGCACTTAATGTACATCACCCATCACGTCCTTATCCACTTCTTGAGACGGTGTTTGTCCTGGTCGTTATGCTGCATCACCATATTCTGGTTTGGCTTTGGTCAGCGTAGGAGAGGAGTGGATTGAGCTGTCGGTGTCAGGCGTGTCTCTTATACTCTGCGTTTGCCTGCTCCTCCTTCATTACTTCTCGCTCTTCCTTCTCTCGACTTCCACCCTCTCTTCCTGACCCTCCTTACTCTACTAACCGCTCGCTATCCTCGTCACCTTCCTCTCCTCTCTCGACCCTCTGTCCATACTCTCACTGCGCAGTCTCTGTATGTTGCTGGTCTGTCGTGCCATTCAAAGAGATGCGGGCGTGGCGGGAGATGCTGGAATGTGTCGTTTGGCCATATCTTGTGCACCGTTGGTTAACCCTTTAGGTCTACAGTAAGCAAGGACTAAATAAATCAATTTATGGAAGAAACTCTGCAAAACAATACCCTGTGGGTTTGTAAATTCTTTTACTTTTTCCTGTGATATTATAAGTGGATATAGACCCACTTCCAAGTATTCAAACTACTGGAGAAACTTTGCCATTCAGACCTCTCTGGCTCCCGAAACTGAGCCAGACATTGGCTACAAGCACTCACAATACATAGATCAGTCAGCACTTCCCCTCTCTCTGTTACATCTCTGGCCCTGTCCCTCCAGCCTGCGTATTTGTTCTGTGTCTCAGACTGAATTTAGTGTGTAGCACAGATCCCATTGAGGAGTCCAGGCTGCCGACAATACAACTTACTTTTGCTGACAAATAGTTGAGTTTACCACATGGAGACATGAAGTTCTTTATCTTTTGACAACCTGCAGGTGAACATATGGATCCTGCCCAGCTAACAAAGAGCCCCTCGTGTTCTGTGCAGCAAATAAGTTGCATCTACAGAGCAAGTGTGAGGTTAATGAGAAACCACTGATCAGCAAGTTACTAACAAGGGCTTCAATTCAAGATTGTAACTTATTTTTCAGTTTTATGGAAAAAAAGAGCCACTCTATCTCCATGCCAATGGGCACAGTCTGCTCTGAGCACTGATGGCTACTCCACTCAGTTTGGGAGGATGGTCAGTGAAGGTGGTACGTCTGGGATTAGCGAGGCACAGCATGGCTTCTGTGAGAAAAAGCCCCCTTTCCTCGGCTCTGGAATGTTCTATTCTAATGTGACGAGGAGAGCTCGTTCCTTCTCCACGAGTTGAGCTATTCACTGTGTGGAGCCAACAGTGAGACGTTTCCCACACCAGCCATCTGATGGCCTCCGATGGAGCCAGACAATATAGTGTGCAATGAGAAGATGGTTTGTCGAGTTGTTCACATGGTCAAAAATGCAGAACAGACACATGCTCAGGAAGATTTTATTATCAAGGATCAGAGGAAACATTGGGAAACCCACAACAAGCAGAGGATTTAGACCGTGCACCCTCCTTCCATCACTGCCACATTATTACTAGCAATCAGAGACTTGTGTAAACTCAAGATCTTTCAGACACTCCCAAGCAAGCAACTGTCAGTCAGAGGAATATCTGATCGTCTACAGAGTAACCCAAACAAGGCTTGTTTGAAACATTCAGAGCCAGAGTGGGTTGAGCCTGAGGGTGACCCTGCTCTGATGTCACCAGTACTGCCCACCCTCTCAATCTGGGAACTTCACCCATCAAACTGGGCAGTGAGTCTCAATGGGATATTCAACCTCAGCGATAGAAATACCAAAGCCTAGCATAGTCCCATCCTCGTTGAATGGGCTTGAACACACACATGCTTCCCAAGATTATAATTGGGAGCAGAAACCCTGACCAATTGTAGCCCCAATTATCAGTGCGAGATCACCCCACTGTATAGAACAGTGATCAAAACAAAGGGCAAGGAGATTAGACTACATTACACTCTGCCGGCAAAACCCAGGGGAAAGTTCTTGATTAAAAAGCCACACTCAAAATCATTTAAAAGTATCTTTGCTTTGATAGGGCAGTAGAGATACAAGCAGCACAGTGGTGCCTCTAACACCTTCGCACTGACTGATGCAGCACATTGAGCCCTGACACACTGACTGCTGTTACACAGTACGTGGCACTGGACAGCAGTCAGTGTTTGGCTTAATGAGAATGATGGAGCCTTTACAGTTGCCACAGCACAGTGTTTGCCAGTACGGGATCCGCACATTCAGGACAGCACGGTAACAATTATTGAACCACCAGCCACCTTGATAGGAGTGGGCACAGTTACTGCCATATCTGTCCTGATCTCGGTCAAATGTGGAGAACTTCATATTGTCCTGTTCATATCTATCATAATTCATAGAATCACCTGCGGTTCCCGAGTAAGTACCAAGACTCAGTCTATAACCTTCAGTTTCAGAATTTACAGAAAACATATTGTAATCGGCAAAGCTGGAAACATTATGCCTATTGTACACAATGAACCTGACTCTGTAAAGCCCCTGCTGTGTAATCTGGTGGATGTACTTATTGCCAAGCCAGTGGTCGCCCTGAACGTTACCAAAGCCGAACTTGTAAGTTGTCCAGGTTGCCTTCCAGGTTAGCTCATTGAGCTTGGTGTTTTTCTGGATCACTGTCCAACCACCGCCTTCCGTGGTCATGTCGCAAAGCACTATGAGGTAGGGCCCATTCTCTGGCTGGATAATGTAAAACCCACTCGGGCTGAGCCTACTGAGACCACTGCAGTCCTTGGGGTACTCTGAAACACACACCATCATTTTTCGTGAGATGCACGAAACATCATTACCATGAAAAGCTTTCTTTACAGATAACGAGAGCTTCAGACGAACATATTCCACCTCCCTTATAGTAGCATGTTGTTTCTGTAATTATTCCATAGAGAAACCACCCTTGCTGTTTTGACATGGTGAGTGATGAGTTAACTAACAGCACCAACAACAAAATGACATTTGATTAGCTCCTTTCACATCTGGAGGACATCCCAAGGACAGTCAGTGTTTCGGACCCGAGCTGGGGGTCAGAATTGGGGAGGTGGGGGGGGGCGGTGTTTCTTTCTGTTTTCCCTTTGGCATGTTATATCCCTTTAATGGAGGGCATGTACCTACTATATGCAGTATCTTGCATTCACCTGTTGAGCTTCATTTGCTGGTGATCAGTTCAGGTGTGTTTTCTGTTGAGTTCCCTTGGCTGCCTTTTCTGACCTGTCAGTTTCTGATAACTTGTGTCATCTGCAAATATACCTACCTTGTCTCACTCAATACCTTCACCCACTGACACCGAGCTCCTGTGACAAGTGCCCTTTGCTTGCTGCCATTTAGCCAGTTGCTTATTGATACTCCATTGATGTCTGTTTGGAAAACAGCCTCTGGGAGCGACATGGGCAAAGGCCTTTTGGGAATTTAGGTAATGGACGTCCAAAGGCTTTCCACAGCCAGGTAAGGAGGTGACCACCTCTAAACATCATGTTGGTCGGATTGGATTGATGTGCAAGCGATCACAGCCAGGACAGTCTGCGGTGTCTCTGCAGATATTGCTATGATGCTTCTGGAAGAATCCACAGCCTGACTGCAGATAGATGATCACGCCCGCCACCTCGTGGCAGCAAGAAGCATTGCTACCTAACAATAATGGCGAGAAACTCACTGGGGTCTCTCACCTTGGGTAAACCATGTGTAAACTGGCAGGAGCTTGTTGCCCCTGCTCTGAGGGGTCCAGTGCCCCTGAGAAAAGAGGACAAAATATAGGTAAACATATTAATACAAAGGTAATACTGACTTGTTTGGTGGTTTATCGTCCCTCTGACAATCCTGTCTGCTTCATTCAGCATGTGGCTGTTCTCAATACCTGCAGCCAAAAGTCCAATGTTGAATGACAGAAAAATGACTGTGGAGAATCTGACACCTGAGGTTAACAAAAAAAAGATTAATTCAACCCTCGAGTAACTGAGCGAGGTGGGGGCAGGGAAGAGAGTTTGGGAAAGAGATAAGAGTCATGGAGTCCTGTAGCTCAGTGGTTAAAGCACTTGCCTTACAAGCGAGAGGACCTGGGTTTGATTCCCGGGTGGGACAAAATGTTGGGGAAGTTTCCTTACTTCACACGCCTCTGTTTACCAGCAGTGAGTAGGAACCCGGTTACTAGTCATTTAGCAGATTGTTTTCTTGGGGTTATAACCCCTCCAAATAAATAAAATAAGAATTTGGTCACTCAATCCACGACTGTTAGTGGAACACAAAGCTATATCAAATGCAAGGAGTATTTGTATTGTTATAAGAATCTGAAATTCCCTCACCTTCTACAAGGTGCGATGCTTGAATCTGGAAACACCAACAATTTGCATTTATATAGCCCCCTTCACGCGGGGTAGGATTCTGCAGTGCTGGGTAAGTGTAAAGACCAAACATGATTTCCATGCCACAGAAACAACCATGAGCTGAATGACCAGTTTTGCGGGAGTTGTTGGTCAGGGACACAGAGAGAAAGTCCCTTCTGCTTTTAAATGTTGCCACGAGATCTTTTCACAGATGGGACAGTCGAACATCTCATTTGAAAGACAGCACCTCCGACAATGCAATGCTCCCCCACGACTGCATTGGAGTTTCAGTCTAGACTGAGCTCAAAGTCCCGACTGAAAGGGGCTCGAACACACAACCTTCCAACTCAGAGGCAAGAAAGCAGGCTGACAATTACAGAACAATTACACAACAACACATTCAAAATAATTTGTATTTTAAAAGTAAAATATATGTAAACTTCGACTCACACATCCTGACAGCCATCCTGCCTTGTGCTCTGCACTTCTCTGCTCAATGAACTGGTGTCCCGTTTTTATATCAGCCTTGCCCTTTGCATCTGCATAGAAATGTCGCCCAGTCACAGGATAGTCCTGTTTTGACACCGTGCCTGCAGGGCAGAACTTGCTGATCACCCTCTCCACTTGTCGTCATGACTTCTGTTAACCCCTTTGGTGCTGCAAGCATTCTCCACCACCTTTTGGGTAACTTAGTGTGAGGTACATCAAAATATCCAACTATAAGTCCCCGTTCAGCCAGTACCTTTGCCAAGTGGGAGCCATACATTTTAGAGGGGTAATGGCAAAATACCTGGTGAATAACAAGATGTACCTTAAAAGAAGAGGGACCTGGGAACGGAATTCAAGAGAGTGGGCGCCAAGTAGCTGAAAGCTTGTCTATTGATGGGTGGGTGGGGGCCACATGGAGTAAGCCGAGCGAGGAGATTGGGAGGAGTGAGGGGTTGGAATGGATGACGGAAGGTGTAGAGATGGGTTGGAGCTAGACTATGGAGGAATTTCAGTATGTGAATAAAGATCTTCAACTCAATTTGTTGAGCGATGGGGATCCAATGAAGGCAAGCAAGGATGGGTGTGATATGGTTGTGGAGCCGAGTACAGGGAGGACATGAGCTGAGAGTTCTGAATCATCTGTGGCTTTTGTAGGGAAGAGCTGGGGAATCGGTCTAGCAGAGTGGGGAGGGGTTAAGGAGCATTTATTCTGTTTCATTACAATTGTGAGTGGTCATTGCTCTCCCTATTAGAGGCCCCACTCACTTATT